>NW_020955389.1:2118972-2153914 GCF_003031625.1 Empidonax traillii | reverse complement strand
TGTATATGTTACAGGTACAAAGATGAAGCACAGTTGTATAAAGAAGATCATCTGAAAAATCGTCAGTATCCTCAGTGCTATGTTCAGTACATGATTGCAGTCATCAACAACTGTCAAACCTTTAAGTAAGTCTGCGTGTTCCTGCAGTATTGTGAGAAAAATAGCTTTAGATATTTCATTTGTAATACTACCTGTTCCAAGGACCTTCTCTTCTTCTGTACACAAAGAGGGTTTCAGCTGAGATAGTTTAGCTGAGTTTTAGAAGGCAGATATTGTGATTTTCCCTCACTGGTGAAAACCCACTTGTTATTCCAAGAATTTCATTGCCAAAGACAGACTTGTCTTCAACTTCCAGAATCTGGAAAGGTCATTTCATTTAGTTTGACTGGGACCTGCCATCTTTTCTTCCATTGGATCTCTCACAGATCACCTTCAGACAGTGTGCTCAAGGTGAACTGAACTGGAGAAAAGTAAAGGTAGACCTTCTATTAAGAGTATCAGAACAGGGCTCATGTTTTGGTGTTCAGCAATCCAACACCTTATTCATCCATATCTGCTGCCACTGTCATGTCTACAAATCGTTAACACACAAGGCTGATCACCTTAAAATCATCCTGGAGAGTAAATTTAAGCTTCCAGAGCAAGTGGCACTCATTGTTTCCCCTTGCATAAATAACTGTTTGCTATGTCTTTTTCTGTGTATGCACTCCAAGAACTGTGCATCAGTGGATGATGAAAAGCTTTTTTCCTTTGTGTCACAGAGAATCTATAATCAGTCTGAAAAGAAAATACTTGAAAATGGAAATGGAAGACCCGTTGTCAATCAGTCATGCAAACATGGATGCAACTTTAGACATCATTGCCAAAGAAGGATGCTCTAGCCTGCTAGATGAAGTCTTCATGGATTTAGAGGTTAAAACTTTTTTCCTCAAAAAACCCAGAAGTATTATTTTTAAAGGAAAGATATTTAGGAAGGAAGTACTTGTGGAACCTTTAGATTGCTAAACATATATGTGGTGTGCTAGCAAAATGCCAGTAAATGTTAGTATTGTTCTTCCATGGTATAGTTTGCATGTAGGAGTCTGGAAGGTTGCTTAGTTATGTTTCACAGGATGACTTCAGGCAGGTGTTTTGTATATAGTTAATATTTTCTAGCAGATTGTACTTAGTCTTATGTTGTTGAGTTTTAAGAATTATTTGGGAAACCACTACTGTTACTAAGTTGTCATCAGAGGTACAGTTCACCTGTAATTAAGATACTTAATTGATTCTAGAGGTCAGCCCTTTCTGATTGATAGATTTCCACATTTAGGAATTCTAGCTTCTTGTATAAAATTCCTCAGGGAAAAAAATTACTACTAAAATGAAATTGGGAGTATGGGGAGGGAGGCAGTTAAATTAGAGAAATGGCAGGGGTGAAGAAAGATGCTCTGGGACTCAGTAGATTTGTAATAACATTCTGAATTAATGTAAAACACCTTGAATGACTCACGTGAGGAAAGATGTGGGAGCAGTGTAGTTTAGAAATGTATGACAGTTAAAATTGTCTCCCATTTTTTAGTGACTGCACTGATACAATGAAACTGTCAAAAATTCAGTCTGATCTATTGTTCTTTACCTTCTCAGCCACACCTCAATGAGCTGATGACGAAGAAGTGGTTGATGGGGTCTAATGCAGTGGGGACTATATGTGTCACTGTAGAGGATTATTTCAATGACTTTGCAAAAATAAAAAAGCCATATAAAAAGGTAGGTGCAAAATATTCCATGATACTTTGCTAATGTACTCTGAACATCATGTTGATTTGGAATTTCTGAATAGTAAATGTGAAGGGAGATCTCACTGCAGTCTATAACCTCCTTGTGAGGGGAAGAGGAGGGATAGTGATCTCTTCTCTGTGGTGACCAGTGACAGGACCCGAGGGAGTGGCCTGAAGTTGTGTCAGGGGAGGTTTAGGTTGGATATTAGAAAAACGTTCTTCATCCAGAGGGTAGTTGGGTGCTGGAACAGGCTCTGCAGGGAAGTGATCACAGCACCAAGCCTGACAGAGTTCAAGAAGCATTTGGATGATACTCTCAGGCACATGGTGTGACTCTTGGGGATTGTCCTGTGCAGGACCAGGAGTTAGACTCAGTGGTCCTTGTGGGTCCCTTCCAACTTGGCATATTGTTTGATTCTGTGGATGGAATTCAGAATCAAAATACAAAAATTGGAGTTGATTCATCACTAGAAATGCAAAAGCATTCTTCATCATCATATTGCAGAACTCTGAATCTACTGTTTCTTTCTCATCCGTTTTGTTCACAGCCATAAAATATTGTCAGACAGATCTAAGTTGCAGGATTTAGTCCAGAAAATGTATTGGCATGTTAATAGATATTCTTACCAGCTTGTACTTTTCTACCTCTCCTCAGAAGTTTGTAGTCTGATAAAATTAGCTTTTCTGAAACTAGTTTTGCTAGTCTGTAATTACTTTTTTTTTATAAATGCACATCAAATAATTCCTAGATTTAATGTATACAAGGAAGCTTAATGAATTTGGTGCCTAACAAATGCATAGCTATGTTTAAAGTGCTCTTATAACAGCATAATGTGCTAGGTTAGGTTATCTTTTTATTTTTCCCCTGTGGTCTGTCAAAGGATATCTGCATTTCTCTGTTGATAGAAACGAGTAAAGTAATATGAAAGATTAGAGTCAGGTTTCAGTAGTTAAGACAGCATGTCTTAAATAATTCCCCAAAACTTAAGAAACTGCTTGAATCTAGCAAAATAAGTACTTGGGTAGTACTAAATAGAAGGGCTTAAAAGACAGTTTCCAAATCATGCACTTAAACTCTTTCTTACCTTAGTTCTTAAAGTGATAAAAGGGAACTGCTCAGAGTTTCTCTGATGATCTCTTAACCTTCAGTATTTGCGCAACCTAGAGGTTATTAAGTGAAACACATATTTTCAGTCCAGAAAAAGGGTGCAGAATAAGTTAAATTGATCCCAGAATTAGTCTTTATCCATGGAACAGCTTTCTTTTCCATGCTTAGCATGAGTTTCTAAGTGTTAATACCAACCTCTGCAAACATGTTTCATCATGTAGCATTTATTGCCACCTTGTGGGGAAGAAGATTACAAACAGATTTTTTGATGTTCATCATATCTGCTATTCTACTGTCTCCCAGCACAAAAAAATCTCCCATACGTGACACCGTATGTTCTAGCACAGGATGAGACTCGCCTTTGTTTCCTGCAAACAAAGTACCTGCAAGAAGACTGTAACCCAGTGGGAAGGACACTGTTCTGGAACAGAGGGGATCTGGATCTAACAGTCATTCTGCTTTGCCATTTTCCTCATGTGTAGAGTGAATGCCCTGCCATCACACCATTGGCTTTTCTGGAGTGTTCTCAGTTGTAGTAGAGCTGTTCTTCACTTACTTTGCAGCAGGATGGGGCATATGTGTCAGTCTCCCACAGTCTGTTCCATGCAGTTCATTTTCCTGCATGTAATTGGCATCAGTTCCACCAACACTGGAGAAGCCATCCCTGAACAACCAGTAAACTCTGGTATTTCTGCACAGTCTTGAAAGCAGAACTTGAAATTGTATTTTCTGTGTCCTGGATGAGGGTTGTACTTTGTGATCTACTGTTTTCTCCTTTTTTTCCTTTTTTCTGCCCTTTTCTCTCTTTCCTGAAAACTTTCTCCAAATTTTTACTGAAGAACATGTTGATTGGAACTGAATCTTAATACATACTACTAGTAAAACACAATAAAAAATTTGTGACTACCTAATATGCCATCTTTTTCTTGATTGTAAGTAACTCTGCCACCATGCTTAGGGGAAGGAAACACCCCTGAGGACTTGTGGGATTTAAGGACTCTCCTTACATAGCTGTTAAAAAATAAGCATGTGAAGGTTTTGTGGCTTTGGTTTTGTTCTTTATTTCCAAACCTCCAAATTACTCTTGCATCAATACCAGGTGCTTCACCTAGGTACCAGTAGCTATTTCCTATAAAAAGACAAGTGTAGAACATCAAATAAGTCAAGGAAGAGCTGAGAAGGTGATTGCTGCTGGCTTGCCAGGTTTCTTACCAGACTTGACAGAGATAACATGGGCAAGATTTGCTGTGCTTTATGCAATGTACCGGAGTTCATCAGCAGAAGTTCCTGTCGTGGCTGGTCATTCCTTGACCAGAGATCCAAAGAGCAAGGCTGCAAGGCCAGACACAAGTCCGTTCTAAAGATTATCCATGTTTGGATGATCACTTTGTGTTTGTTCTTCTGTCTTTGATGCTTCTCAAAAATAATTCAAACATGTCATTAGAGATGTCTTGGATTTGTTATTTCTCATAATCAACATATCATTAGGGAGGGACAGATTTTCGTTTCTGTTAGCACTGTGAATATCTAAATATCTAAACACACATAAATAGATATCTAAATATCTAAACACACATAAAATAGCAGTAGCAAAAACTGTATACTGGTGACTAAGTGCAAATACACAGTTCAAAGTCAGATAATTGTCCAAAGCCTAAAAGTAATGGCTACATTTGCAGGTATCACTGGCATAATCCACCATCTTTTTCTTGTCTTTCAGACAATGACTCTTGAGGCCCATCGGAGAGTGGTTGTGGAATACATCAGAGCAATCATGTTGAAACGTATATCTTTCAAGAATGCAGAAGAGAGAAAAGAGGGTGCAGAAAGAATGATCAAAGAAGCAGAACAGTTCCGATTTTTGTTTAAGAAGCTTGCAGCTGTAGGTATTTGCTTTGGGTAATGCTGGTAATCTCGTAATTTAGAATAAACCACACATGTTTACTGCTTGGGTAAAACAGCTAGGGCTGGATCTCCATGTCTCCAAAATGTTGAGTGACTTGTAAATATCAAGGGTGCCAGTTGAGGGCACAGACAGTTTATGAACACACAGGCCTGCTGCTAAAATTTCTGAGCACCAGGTTCTACTGCTTTGTGCTTTTACAGCTCTCTGCAGCTGAATATTTGAATGGCTTCACAGAGGTAGGTACCCTGAATTCATAATAATAAGTGAAAGAAAAAAGCAGTTTGTTGTTTGTTTAGGACAAAAATTTTAAAAAATCGGGCTTTGCTTTTTTTGGCCAGAAGAAAAGGTGACCTGGCATTGAACAGGTGCAGTTACATATTACCTAAGGAGCATGCATTTGGATCAACAAGACAAGTATTTTGACCTCATTTAAAACAATGCACAGAAAGATAAAGCCTGAAAAACTGGCAGAGTTCATCTCTGCTCACTCCTGCATCGGAGCCCTTCAGGATGTGGGATTTTGTATAAGATCTGTTCAGATTAGGGTATTGATAGAAGATGTTGTGGAATAAATGAAACAAACAGTACCAGATTGGCAGAACCAGATGACCTGGAGCTAAGAGCACTAAAAATAGTCTAGAGATTAAATAGCTAAAGTTCAGTTGATCAGTCATTGAAAGCTGCTTTGGTGGCCAGATGATTAGAAGGAATCTAATGCAGGGCCAGTTTTTAAGTAATGTTTCAGAAGAGATCTGGCTTTCACATCAATTATTCCTAATATTTATGCTAGTAGAGCCCCCAAAGTTGAAGACTAGAATGTATGACCATGTGGATAAATATAACACATAGTTTGTAGGACATGACTTTCTTCACTGATATTCTAGGGTAAGTCTCTGAATGAAGAACAGGGAAAGAGAGAAGGGAATTATAGTGACAATTCACAAATATTTTGGGGTTTTTAATGTCTGAAAATTCAGTTCTTCAGGACATTCAAGAGCATTGTTGGACAAAATATTAATTTAAGGATTGTTTCTAGATTTGGGGAGCATTGCTATTGTTTTGGGGCTTTTTTAGTTTTGGTTTTGTTTTTTTTTTTTTTACTTTTGCAGAGCTCTGGAGAGGACACTGAAGGACTCTGTGACATCATTGAAGCCATTGCAGAGGTTATCAAGCTGACTGATCCTTCACTGCTCTATCTGGAAGTTTCAACTTTAGTCAGTAAATACCCAGATATCAGGTAATTTTCTTTGCCCTCAAATTTAAAAGATAGATAGACAGATAACAATTGTAGTTTCTTTGAGCCTTGGGCAAATTTCAAAACAGTGTGAAAATGTGTTCATATTTTTCATACTTTAGAATGTAACCACTTCCTTTTGAAAAATAATGGTAATGTAAAATGCATGCAAGCTGGCATGTGTTTAAGTACTCAGTGGTACAGCAGAGGAATAATTAAAATACTTCAATTCTGTGTTTTGAGAGGATAAAATAGGTTTTAGAGTCCTAAAAGCAGACAAAACAGTGCTTTTTATAAGAACTGGAAAAGTCAGTTCTGAATGACTAGATATCTGATTAAAGATTAAAGTATATGCTGAAGCTGAGTGAAAGGATTGCCAACTAAGTGCTGTTTCTGACAAACTCTTGCTTTGCAAAGTTTCCTAATGCCAGTTTTACTGTTTTCCTTTGGCAGGGATGACCATATTGCAGCTTTGCTGACAGTGAGAGGTGATGCCAGCAGGGATATGAAGCAGACTATCATTGAGACTTTGGATCAAGGTCCAAGCCAACCGAATCCAAACTATGTGCCAATCTTTAAAGAAATTACAGTTCCTACCCTAACTGTGCCAAAACTTCTTAAGTAATTGACAACTCTGTGTTTGTGTGTCATTACTGCTCTGGGATCAACAGATTTGAAATATTTGAGGGCAAATTTGGCAATGCTATCTCAAGTGAAGTTCAGTATATATTGATACTTGCTAGGCATGTTTCTAAAGACTTGGATGTGAGGAAATGTAGTAAGATTTCTGAAAGAAGATGGATTAAGGGTCATGCTTGAAGAACAAAGCTTTTAATGGCATGGGGGGTTTTTTACTGACCCATTTGTTACAGCTGTTTTTGCTGTCAGCAGATACTTTTTTGTTGTGGAGTATGTTTGAACAGTGCACTGCAATGCTATATAAAGATACCAAAACCTGCAGAGCTGTATTAGTGCTGGATATACTAACATACATTGCTTACAATACCTAAACAGACTCCTTTAGAACTATCTTTATATAGCACTGCACTGAGTGTTAATGTCCTCAACTCACTTTCACGTTATATTTTGTGTATGTACTTAATTTGGTGTAAAATAGTTTATTGCAGAAAAATTAATTATGAATTCAGTTTCCTAAAGTAAGGGACTGAAAGAAATTGCAACAGTGCAATTTGATTATAGGTTGAATAAATAAATAAAGACATAAGGTACAATTTTTTTCATTGATTCACTAAAAACAGCACATAAAGCACCACCAGTTCAATAAAATGTTAAATGATTTCTGTGTTCAGCTATGATTCTTTGCATCCTTACAGATTTACAGCAGATGTCTTTTTTCTTGGTGTGTGAATAAATATTGGATTTAATAGTTTTTCTGAACACACAAGATACTGGGTTTTATTTCCACAGTATTTTCAGATTATAAACTTTTAATTATAAAATAGTACTAGACAACTGCGGATTCAAAAATACTTCATGAAGGACGCAATGAAGGCATTACTGTTATACCTGAACAGAGCTGTCAGAGGTAAGTCCAAGGAAGACATGAGCCTATATTGTTTTACTTAACATTCTGGAGTTTGTGTATGTAACTCCTTTGGCCTGTGAACACCCAGACCTTCTGCCATTCCAACCCTCTCACCGACTCCTCAGTACCCCAGAAGAGATACATGCAAGGTCAGCAATTTGGACAAAGGGTAGAACAGAGTGTGGCTTTCTTCACTGACAAGGGGGAGCATGTCCCAAAGGATAAGGACGGTTCAGTAGAGCGTCGTATTTGTATCTCTCTGCTTGGGAGGTTTTAGCGAGCCCTGGAGGCACTCCAGGTCCCAGGGGACCATACAATGTTCCTGGATATTGTGGGGAGGGGAATTAGGCTGATTTTTGGATGATTGTGTTCAGTCTTCAGCTAAAACTTACTAAGGTGATAACTAGTTTGGCTTCTGCTCCAATTCAGTCCTGCACTTGAAATTCTAATCTCGTGTGCTTTTGATCTTCACTTCGCGTAAGGGAATCATCGGGCTTTGCTTTTCCCTATCGCCCCTTCTTCCCCTGCAGCAGTAATAATCCCTGCAGAGGCTTGGATATTAAATTTATGCTATTTCCCCTCCAGGACAAGCCAACTCCCCTGAGCGGGGACTCCGCAGGGATCGGTCGCAGGGACGGCTCCTGACTTTGCGGGAACCTTCGCAGCGGCTGATGGCTCAGTGGAGAGGGCGGGGGCAGCGCCGCCGCTCCCCGGGCGCGGACGCACTCAGCTCAAGCCGCAGGGGGCGGGGCCGGAGGCCGCACAATTCCCCTCGTGAGGCGCTGCGGGATCGATCCCGGCGGGAACAGCTCGGGATTCCCCTGGGCGGGGCGGGGCGGGGCTCGTGCCGTCAGGGCCGCGCTGCGTCACGGGCGGCCCGTGGCGGAAGCGCGAGGGCGATGGCGGCGGGATATCAGCACCGGCCCAACGGCGGCGGCGGCGCCCCCCTGCCCGACCCTTCCTTCCTGTGGAACGTCTTCCAGAGGTGAGGCCGCCGGCACGGCGTCCCCCCGGGCGGGGAAGGGGGCTGCCGGGGGAAGGAACGGGCGCTGGGACGTGCCCGGAAGCCGCTGTGGGATTCCGGTCGCCGGCCCCCCGGGCATCCAGCGGTGAACGCCGCGGCGGTGTCCCTGTGGGGGGAACCTCGGGGGCAGCTGTAAGAGAGGGGTGAGGAGAGATAAGGGCGGCCGTGGCTTAGCGCAAGGGGGAAGGGGATTGATGGGAGCGCGAAAACACTGAAGTAATTGTTGGTCTGAGGATCCAGAAAGGATTAAATCCGGAGGATCAGTGCGGCAGTACAGGAAGGCTTGTAAAAAGGAATCTGATCTCAGGGGAAGACTTTAAAGCTACCAAAAAATTGATAGTTTTAGGGCGAGAGGACGTTGTCTTGAGCTGCGCTAGGGGAGGTTTAGGTTGGACATTAGAAGGAATTTCTTCACAGAAAGGGTGATCAGATATTGGGGTGTCAGTATTGCCGGATGTATTGGGCGGAGTCACCGTCCCTGTAGGTGTTCAAGGAAGGACTGGACGTGGCACGTAGTGCCATGATCTGGTTTGCATGGTAGTGTTCGGTCAAAGGTTGGACTCGATGATCTCGGAGATCTTTTCCGGCCTAACTGATTCTGTCATTCTGTGAAATATTTTCTTGAATTCGCGTGGAGCAGAGAGACCCGCAAGGGAGTCAGCAAGCCTGCGTTAAACAAACGCACCGTTGAGATTGTAGCAGTAAATAAGCCAAAGGAGATTTCACACTTGTCTCACGTCGAGGAAACCGGGGAGGTGCCTACGTTGGATCCGTTTTTATGGGAGATGAGTCAAGACAGATCCTGTGACACTAGTGACAGCAAGAAGAGGTTAAGCAGTAGACAAACAGAAGTTGCTAAAACTGGGTAGTATTTACTGAGTGACTCAGGAATGCGGCAGCTTACCTACCCAACCTTCTGTAAAACTTTGTCTCAGCACTCGGAGAGAGCAGGCATGAGACCATTTCTTTTTTTAAGGGGTCCAGAAAGAAATAGCAGTCTCACTTCTGCACCAGGAAAATGGATAGAAATCATCTTAAATGTTGTAGTTAGTCAGACTTAATGGAGGAGTTGCATGGCTTTTTGTGAAAGTATTCCTGTCCGAAAGACTACTATGTAAATCCTGGAATATGTTTGATAAGAATTGGGTATGGATATGATGGCTAGAGCTGATGCAATTCATATAATTTGTAAAGTTTCCAGAAAGACTCTCAGCAGTACCAAAGGCCTTTTAAGGGAATCCAGTAAATGTAGAATGAATGAGAAGGTCTTTTGATGGGTGGGAGACTGCCTGAAGAGTGTGTGGTCATCTGCCACACTGACAGATGGAACTGTTCTGGGATCTTCATTCACTTTATTCAGGAGTAACTGGGGGAAAACAGAGTAGGTCTAGATTAGATATTAGGAAGAAATTCTTCACTGTGAGAGTGGTGAGGCACTGAAACAGGTTACCCAGAGAAGCTGTGGATGCCACATCCCTGGAAGTGTTCAAGTCCAGGCTGGATGGAGCTCTGAGCAACCTGGGATAGTGGAAGGTGTCCCTGCCCATGGCAGGAGGGGTGTATCTAGATGATCTTAAAGGTCCCTTCCAACTCAAACTGCTCTATGATTCTGTGAAAAGAGGGTGAATGGTCAGATGAGGTTTTCTGATTCCTGCAGTAAGTGAGGCCTATGAAGCCTTGCAGGAGCACCTTACAGTCCTGAATGACTGGGTCCTATCAGCCTGTCACGGCCAGACTGTGATCGCTGTATGACAGTTGAAATCCAGAGTAGGTACTTGATGTCCATAAGGAAAAAAACATTTTAACTTTACATCATTTTATTTATAAAATGAATGTGCTGACTGATGATGCTCGCGAGCGGAATAAGTAGGTCATAATGTATTTTCATTAAAATATCAGCTTAGCACTTAGTAGGAGCTCATAAAAAGTAAAAAATGTTCAGAATACTGAGAAAAGAAATAAAGAATAAAAAAGGGGAATATATTTTTGTTATTATAATCTTTGCAATTTATGCTTGCAATTTCCATGTCACATGTTGATTACATAATTTTTGAGATGGGGAAGGAAGCAATAGAATGAACTGAAAATGTTTAGAAAAAGACAAGAAGGACTAAAGGGAAAAAAGTCAGCTTGTGCGAAGAGGGATCAACTGAGCAGGACTCTGCTTTGGAATGGTAGGAATGAGAGAAATTAAAAACTGTCAGTCCAAGGGGAAGGTCTTTGTATGGGATGAAGTCCCCCCACCACTTTCAGATACCGTTTTAAAGAAAGCACGATCCTGCTTTATTTGGGCAGAAATTACTTAATTCGTTAATTTTGGCATAGAACTAGATTCTCTAAGACTGTGAAGACTCACTGGAAGCTGGAACCTGCCTGTGCTTTTTCCTTTTTGAACCCCTTTGAGAGGGCTCAAGGCCCTGCAGCCCATTGAGTCTTTCAGTACTTTGGTCACATTAGTGACTCTCTCCATTGCCAAGATGGAATTCCCATGAGGGAATCTGGGTGCCAAACCTGTCGTTCCAGTTTGGGAAACAAACAGCTTACTGCTGTGACATTAGGCATTTTGTGGATTTAATTAGCATGGTGTGCTCTGCAGTTCTCTTTAAAATACATAAATTAATAAAAATACTTTCTTGTGCAGAGTATGTCCAAACTGTTTTATTGTCAGTGTGTGTTTTTCTGTGTGTCTCTTCACTCATAAGTAAATCTTGCAGTTTTCCTTGTAGCTTTTATTTTGTTCCAGAATATCTCCTCAGTCTGAATGAAGGGTTAAATTTGCAGTAACTGTGAATGGTTGGCCAAGTTAAGTGCAATTAGTGACTTTTCAGGAAAAGGTTAATCTTATCTGGTGAGTAAGAACCAGAATGTTCAAGTCTTCTGTGAGTGGAACCTGTTAAATTCAGCCATTTAAAGCTTGCTACCTTTTTTTTTTCCCCCCAGAGTTGATAAAGACAGGAGTGGAATTATATCTGATAATGAACTTCAGCAGGCATTATCCAATGGTAAGTCTGTAAATGAGCCATGAGATGGATGGTTCATTGTAAACTTAATGTTAAATTTCTTGTGAAACTGGTCACTTGATGCCATCATTGTTTGAACTGAGGGATATCCTTACCACTGATTAATACTATTTAATCTACAGCAGAAGGCTGGGGAGGGGAAGAAATAAAAAAGGACAATCCTCCTGATTTTTTTTTTTTAAACTGAGTATCTATTGTAAATGTTACTGATTTGTATTTTGGGGAATGAAGGCATCCACATCCCTTTTATTTTTCCCCATCTCTGCTTCCTGGAAATCATAACCAGTTATTTATATATTCCTCACTCATCACTGTTGAACCTTTGCTTTTTAACAAGGATCAGTGTGTATAACCTTGACAAAGATCAGCTGTTTACAACCAGGCTTTTTACTGAACATAAAATCTTTTCATACAGTATGGTGCAGGAATTGAAGATGATAGTAATTCTTTTTTTTCTTTCCCCAAATGAGGCATATTTGAGGTTTTCCCTAACAGAGTGGAAAGGTGCACTCTAGATCTAGTACTAAAACTTTTTGGTAGTCTGTCAGTTCCCTGTATTAATGCTCAAAGAATAACTAGGGTATGGTCAAATAAATCATGGAAGCAAAATTAAAAATGAACTTTTTTTTCCAGTAGCCTATTTTTACTTTCCTCTCATGACTCAGTGTGGGTAGGGTTGTACTTTGTGGGTTTGTTTCCACTTAGGAATCTGAAAAATGGCATATTGAGGTTGTTTATGCACCTTTGAGTTCATATCAAGTTCCTCTTCTCTCAGGGTTTAATTCCTTTATCCTTCCTGTGCTTTGTTACTGAGAAAGATTTAAACTGATGTGAGCTGCAGTGCACACAGGCTGAAAGGCCCCTTGTTGTCAGTAATTGCCTGACTTAAAATAATTTGGTTGGCTCTATTTTGTAAAATATATCTGAACCCTTTTCTTTCCTTATTTGCAGTGTAGATGAGCAGTTGCAGTGCTTTGCAGTTATGAAGAATGCTTACCGAGTGTTAGACAAAATATTTACAGAGCTGTAAGCTTCCTTCATTCCAAGAGATTCTAGATCTTGTACATCAAAGTCACTAAAAATTCACTATAGTCTTTTCAAAACATATCCCCTAGTGGATGGTTGTGCATAGCTGTCCTGCAATCTAAGATGGGCTAAAAGAATGTTATGTGTTTATTTCTAAAATATTTTAAAAAGTCTGCATAGTGCTCATTAAAATTTGAGGCTCAGTGTGGTTTTGACATTTTGACATTTTCAACATGTCAAGTTTATGCAAATAACAGTATGCTTCTGTGGAAGGGAGTGATCATCACGTTGTATAGCTGTTTGCACAATAAAATCCTATGCTTCCTTCTTTTCTTCTGTGCTGCTGTGTGAATTGACAGTAGGGTCAGGAGAGGAGGCAGGAACAGTCTTTCACTGTTTGTTTGGAATAGGCTGAAATCAGTACAGTTCTTCAGCTGTGGAATTGCTCAGATTTCACTCTGTGGCATCTATATGAGTCTCTTGAATATTTCAACATGAAATAAGTTAACTTGTTTCACTTTTTTTCACTGTATTTTCACTTTTCCTCTTCTGTTCAGAGTTAAATGCTGGAACCCTATTAATAATTCCATTATTTTTTATTCTTGTCAGGAGACAAACAACTCTAAGGTACTGATGATCTCTGTCTAAAATACTGTTTAAACATTTTCAGAGCCATCTTTTCTCTTTTTCTGCTTACATTCCTCTTTATGTGCCAATAGTCATGTGCCCTGCCTGCAGTACAGGGTTTCCCCCATTGCTGCACCTGTAGACTTACATCACTGCAGCTTGGTCCAGCAAAGCTCAGTACCAATGCAACCCTCCTCTTAGGTACCTGTGGTCAGCTACTGCATCACTGCTAGCACCTCTGCAGTGCTCCTCCTCTCACTGATTCCTTTACTCCTTGTCTCCCCGATCCTTTGTGGTCCCTGCACACAACTGCAATTTAAATCTGCTGCTTTGTCCTCCTGGTTCCCTCACAGGCTCTAGAGAAATGGTGGTGAAGTTCTAGATGAGGCACAGTATTTCTCTTAATTTAAAGCTCAATGCTTCCTAGCACTCAGGAATGCTCTCAACCAAGTGCAAACTATTCCACAGCAACTAGCCTCTAAATACTCAAAGTACAAAGCTCCTCTTCAAATGATTATGCTCAGGCCCTTTCAAGGAACAACACTTCTTGTTCTGAAAATACTAATTTAAACTCATGCCTAATTGATCTAGCAGTGGAGGTGGGATAGCTCTAAATTGCACTGTGTGGTTATGCCATTTTAGAAACTTTTTACTTCTGTCAGAAACTAAGTGCCCTGGAGTAGTCCTGTAAAACGGGAAATGAGCAGATGGGTTTTCACTGAGGAACAGATATGAGACCTTGATTGAGTTGTAAACTTAAAACTCTTCTGCTACCATCAGTAGAAAAAGGGGTACTACAGTTTTGATCTTGCTTCCTATCCAATACTTCCTGACAGCCTGGGATGAAAAAATTCTTTCTTAGATCTTCCAGGATTTGTTAGGGTTTTTTTGTTGCAGCCTGAAAAATGTTGGTTTCTGTGTAGCACTCGTACAGCATTTGGTCTGAAGTCATCTCTGAATGGTCAAGAACATCATTACTTCAAAGCAGCCTTATTTTGTAACACGGCAGCTCCATGTCATCTAGCTCTGAATTCACTTTTCTTAACGGAGTTTTTGTTTGGTTTGTTGCATTTTATTGAAATGTTGCTTAGTATTGAGGAACTAAGTAATTCTTTCTGTTTCAGGCACATGGACTCCATTTAATCCAGCAACAGTCAGGTCAATTCTTGGTGAGTGTAGTTGTGTGATGTGAAATGGTGAAGATACTGTTTTGTGATCATTCAGATGATTGAGAATGCTATCAATTGCTGCACTGTTGTTTTTTTTTTTATTTTTCCTCAGAGTGTCCAGCAGTAGGAAGTTGAGTTCAAATACTTTGCCTTTTGATGAATGCAGGGATGCCCTTTTTGTGCACACACGTGCACTGGTCGAAGTAGCCTGAGAAAATTTACTGACAAACTGAATAGATAGTGAACGTAATTTATGCATGGGGAAATCGTCAGATATTCTAAAAAGATATTATATAGCTTGTCTTTTTAAGTAGTTTTTCCTGTCTTGCATTTTAATCCTATGTTTTGCTCCAGAAATACCAAACACCAGCTTTAAAATGTTTGAATTTTCTTCGGTGTCCTAAAATAATTGCCAGTAATGTGGAAGATGATGGTGGTAGAATAGGATAAAAATTCAAGCACAATAACTCTTTTCTGTGACACAGTTCATAAATCCAAGGACTAAAGTTTTTGCTTTGTTTTCAATAAGTATTCAGCTCTGAATTCCATTGCTGTGTCACATGCTTTCTGTATAAAGATGACAGTATCAGTAGGTGCAGGTGAATATCCCAGTACTTTTGGCAGGGAATAAACTTAAGACTTTTTAATGTGTCCTTAGAAAAGAACAACCCATCCCTCTGCCCATTTTGATTGATCACTGGATGATCAATCAAGCCCTCAATATTTTCAAACTGAAAATGAAAACCCAGGAAAAATAAGCTTTCTGCAATTCATTCTGTTCATCTTTCATCTTTCTTTATCTTTCTCCTTCAGAGGATGACTACTTGCTTTCTCTTATTTTTCCAAAATATCACTTTTATTTTATCAATTTCTTTTCTGTCTTCAGTGCCCTATACAAAGTGCTCTTGCCGTCTTCTTAAAATACTGGCAAAATCCTTGCTGAGGAGTAGCAGGATTCAGGTTTTATTTGGGTTTCTTAATTTTTATTTCAGGTATGTTTGACAGAGAAAACAAAGGTGGTGTGAACTTCAATGAATTCACGGGAGTCTGGAAGTACATCACAGACTGGCAGAACGTCTTTCGAACGTATGACAGAGACAATTCTGGAATGATTGACAAAAATGAACTAAAGCAGGCACTAACAGGTTTTGGTAATTCATTTGTAATTACAGTTTTTATGATTGAGTTATGTCATCAATTGAGCTTCTTATTGTTAGGGGTTTACTGCTCTGACAAATGTGACTAAAAATGAGGCAGGTGAAGGGCAGCTACCTTTTCAGCTGTAAGGTTCCTTTTAATGATGTCCATGCCACAAGCACATTTTCTTTTTTAAAGCTCTTCCCTTTAATGGAAAAAAAAACCCAACCCACACATGTACTGACACATCTAGTTCCAGCCTCCTCTCTCTGCTCTGAGAGCGTTACCAGCGCTTCAGGCAAATGTCTGAACTTCCCAGGTACTTGTTACAGCTTGCCACTTTTTAAAACAAAGCCAGCTGTCTATGCTTACGAGAGCACTCTGATGGCAAAAGAACTCACGTTCCAGTGACTTCACTTGTACAGACTTGAGCTGCAGCCCTAAACCGTTCCCTCAACCAATTAGTTGCCTTAATCAGTAATTATATTTACTATGACTCTGGGTTTAATTATTATTAAGCATGGTTTTTATTGCATGCCTTTTATAACAGATATTTAGAAAAAAGATCAGTCTTAACTCCCCACTGTTTTCTCATTTAGTGACACATGCCTGCTGAACAGCCTTGTTCTTTCTGTAGGACTGTGGTATTTGAAACCTTGTAAAGCATTTCTCTTTTTCCAAGGTTACCGACTGTCTGATCAATTCTACGATATCCTTATTCGGAAATTTGATAGACAAGGAAGAGGACAAGTTGCTTTTGATGACTTTATTCAGTGCTGTGTTGTTTTACAGGTAAGAAATGAGATGTGCTTTAATGCCAATTGAAAAAAATTTACCTTTTCTTAAGCTTTTATGGTTCTGGCAGTGGATCTAGAACAATAAACAAAAGATTTATTTATAATAAACCATTTGAACTAAGTATACGAGAGGAGCTAGAAACATCTTCATATATCGGTCTTCATTACGTATCCATTTTGCATCACAAGTAAGTTTGATACAATTGGGAAGGAAAAAAAATGTAAAATAGTCTCTGTGTTTTGAAAGGACAACAGTTAACACTATCTCCATTAGTTTAATACACACACTTCTTCTGGAGCCTGAGTGTCAAAAATGGAGTGTGTCATGTCCCATGGTGCCCATAATTCTTACAACTTTTTTGTGTATCTCTGTGTTTAAGGCTCTGATTAAAGGGGTTTGACCTAGCAGCTGAATTACTCAGTCTTTCATCACAGCAGTACCTTCAGGGACAACGGTAGTAAAAGACATTTCAAATAAACCAACAAAAACCTTTGAGAGAGAGTACTGTAGATTTGCAGGTGTATTTCTTTGTTTAGAAATCAGTCACTAGGTGATTCCTCACTTCATTGCTTAAGGTTTCTTAAAGCTTACTGATTTTTCTGAAATGTATATAAGATTCTGTGGAAAAGCTGGAAAACTGTAGGAGTACACAAGCTGAGTTTTAGTAGAATAGGAAAAAGTGTGTTGCTCTTTCTGCTGGCCAGCACTGCAAGAATATCTTAAGATATCTTTTGATATGCAGACATGAAGGGAAAGCAGTATCCTGTAAAAGTAGTATCCCTGTTATTTGCACTCAGGTGTCTTGTGTCTTTCTTGTTCTTCTCCTTTCAGCTTTATGTCTGTAACTGTAAGTCTGCTGAAACATCAGTTGCCTTGATACTCAATTGTAATATAAGGCAATCAAAATTAGTTATAAACTTGAACTCTAGCATAAGGGCATATTTGCCTAGAAGGTAAGAAATGCACAAGGTATGTGTTGGATTCTGTTTCCAAATGAGTCTCAAATGTAGCATTGTTTTTACCTCCCCTTTAAAGCCAGTTATAAAAAGCTGTCTAATCTATAAAGTGCCCAGAGACAGACTTGGGTGTTGTATCATTATTGGCAAAGAGCTATCTTTATACACACAAGACTGTAAAATGGCTACAGAGGGGATGAACAGAAAGGGTTTCACAGAGCTGTAGAAGCCGGGCGGCAGGAGGAACACATGGCAGTCTGAACCTTCAGAAACAAAAATGTGTACTTTTTTCTCTCCTCCTCAGAGGCTGACTGATGTGTTCCGACGATACGACACTGATCAAGATGGCTGGATCCAGGTGTCCTATGAGCAGTATCTTTCCATGGTCTTCAGCATCGTATGACACTGATAACTAGGAATTACACACTGGCATTACACAGACTGGAGTTGCCAAATCATCGTGTACTGAATCAGATTATTGATGTATTATAATGGATGTAACTTCACGTTCTTAAATTTTGTATGTTGGTCATCACCTTAAGAATCTGTACTTGAGTTGGTTTTTATTTTGTATTATTGTATGATATGACCATCTCTGCTTACTGTAGTACAGAAAGCACAGAATCTAGATTTAACTGGTGCAATGTCAAACTTAACCTATTTCACATATCCTGCATGGGAAAAATGACTCTTTAGAAATGCCAAATGAAAATAATGCTTGTTAGTTTATAAAAGAGTTGGAAGTCAGAAGTTGCACAACATGTTTTGCATGTGCCTTACTTTTATAAGAGTTTAATGTATTAATTTTTAATACAGAATTTAAAATTAAGTAAAAATATTAGATCAACTTTTGTAGTCTATTTCACTCTTGTACAGCTTTAAGGGGGTGGTGGCTTTATTTCTGTATTTCTACAGCTCAGGGATCTCTCCCTGCCTCCTTTTTCCAGGGTATCCTTGGGCGAGCTTCAAATACAACTTCTTCACACCTTTGTCCATTACTGCATCTTACTTGATAAGTTCCGCCCAAAAATGAACTCTGACTAGTCTGAATGTGTTCCCCCTGCTTAGTCATCTCATTTAACATCAGCTCTCTTCTACTTTGTGCTGAAGCACTTATTTGAAGTGGCCTTGAACTGACAGTCAGACACACTTGTAAGGTTACCCTACACCTCACCATTTACAGCTGATGAGACACAGTGGAAAAACTGAAGCAAAACAATTAATGACTGTGTCACACACTATCTCCTGCAGTAACTCTGCAAGAAACAACTTGGAGGAAGCAAAGAGAAGTTAACAAAAAAACTCAAGGTTACAATGTTATTTCTGGGTGACCCTGAGATCAGCTCAGTCGGTTAAAGCATCTTTGGCCCTTATGGGTCCCTTCCAACTCAGAATATTCTGTGACTCTGTGTCTTAGCCAAGGTAGAGTGTCTGGTGTCAGGGTGAAGACAGCAAAGTGGCAACCCTGCAGTTGTCAAAAATCTGCTGTGCAGAAAAGCTGCTACTAATTGTCAATAATCAAGACCCTTAGTGACAGCAACACTGAACACTCTTCTGGTGTGAAATATCTGGGAAGAGACCAATGGTCTCCATGGCATAAGCCCACCAAAATAAGGAATTCTCTCAAAGCACTTAGGGCATTGCCACTCAAAGGACAAGGGGGCAAAAATAATGGCTAATATCAGAAACTACCTCATGCAACACCATTGAATGAACTGTGAAAGTTACTTCAAGGGAGAAAGACTTCCACCAGTTACTGCTTGAAACTTCCCTCCCCAGAAGGCTGAGATGATCACTAGAAACGTTCTTTTCCAAAACAAAACATTAACAGAAGAGCCCCAATGTTTTGGGCTAAAAAGAACTTGCTCATTCCTTTCCCACTGAGGAATCTGTCCTTTTGGATCATGCACCCACATGAAGTACCGTAATCCTGGGAAATGTTTTAAGGAGCATTAATAGGTCTAAGCTACAAAACTAAAAAAGCTGGAATCTGACAGACTTCCCAAGTTGTCTTTTCTAAAGGATGTCTCTGTGTCCAGTTGTCCTTGTTCTGCTTCACTGTCTTCCACTTTGTGAAGGAGCATCACTGCTGCAAAGAATCACCCAGGTGGCTCTGGATTAAAACAACTCTTGTCCCAGTGGATAACACACATCTGAAGGTATGAAAGCAGGCGTACCACAGACCAGGAAAATGGCTGAAAAATAGACCATTTACCCCCCAGTGCATGTTCTAGCCTGTATTTTTATCAATGGCTTTCTAAGGAAATGTGAAATTGATGCAAAGGGCTCAGGTGCAGCCTCAAAATGCTTACCTCTGTGCCAAAGCCTATTTTTTCCTACAGTTTCAGAATTTTAGTTGCACTACACTTTCTGTGGTAGTAACATTTGTGTAAATGACTTCTGATAATTTTTAAATGTAGATAATAACTGATCAGTCCCACAGCGTTTTAAATCAAAACTGGCAGACACCTGTGGTAGGAAATGTTACTTTTCCCCTTTAAGCAAGAAGAATTACTATGTAATTCAGTGGATAAAAGTGTATGGCACAACTACTAAGTGTATGCCATTTTAAACCACTCACACCAGTACGTATGAGAGGAAGTAAGGGAAATAGTGAACAGGAATGCAAAAGGAAAGCATATCTTTTCAGATGCAGAAGCAAAGTAATTACAGAAGAACTGTAACGTTTTAGGGAATTGAGTTTATATGCTCAATAATAAATTGCTATGAGTTTTTGTTAAAATTTACATGAGAGGATTTAAAATTTATTTTGTCAGGCTCATGAAGACTAATCCTGCTTCAGCATAAGTATTTAATGCTCAGACACAGTTCAGGTATGGGTGAGAAGAAAAATGATAGTCCACAACACAGCAGTGAGAAGGAAAATGGACCCTGGGGAGTAAACTGTCTCACTTTACTTTATGTCAGCTCCATGTAAGGTGGTTTTAATTACATAAAGCAGACATCCAAAGCCAGGAATTTATCAGCATGCGGCCCAGAAGTGTGGGGAAAAGAAAAAAAAAACACAGACCACTGATAAACATCATGAACTGGTAAGTATTCCTCAGTTAGTATGACATTTTGATTATTTTTTTTCCTGTTATTTTATCTGAGTGCCTTATGGATTCTACTATTTCTTGATAAGCTTTTGCCAGTAGAAAGAATCAAGATTTTTTATTTTTAGGACGGGTCAATCCATCAAATGAGTTTTTAAGTAAATTTATAGCAATTTCATTCTGAACAATATAATAAAATCTGCATATATTTCAAACCTCTTTATACTATGCAAAAATGAAAGTAATAGGCCATATTACCTACCAGTTCTAGAATAGATAACATTTTCCTCATATGGCATCACATTAGGACAGATTGCTTTGCTGTGACATTCTTTCCTTGTCTAAACAGAAATGCAGTGTATCACTTTCTAAAAATATGCCAATTATAAAGCCTCCAATTAATAGAATTGGCCTTACGTTTGTGTGAAGAAAAGTAAACCAGTATTTTTTAATATTCTTCTCAAGGAGGTAACATAAAACTTCTTTTTTCTTTTTTTCTGAATTGGGAAGGGTGTTAAAAGGTTTAAAAGGTCTTTCTGCTGATGGAATAACTTTAACATATTTTCAAAAAATAACAAAAGATTTTTTCTGTAATATACTAAGATGTAACAAATACATTACAAAAAGCCTAAACAAAATAGTATGTTCATCCGTTATGTGCAAGTTTGTGTTCCAGCTATATTTTACAGGTTAAAAAATTAAACCCTACCTCCCTTTACCCTTCCAAAACCAGTTAAATGCAGAATTAAATGCAGGCTCTTTCCTGAAAGGCAAGAGATGGAGACTCTTGAATCTCTTCATCTGTTTCCAGTTAAGCTGTTGTTGCTCCTCAGTCTTTTCCTCTAGTTTCTACTAGCACGTTGACTAATGTCTGAATATTTAGTTCTAGAAAGAGGAAATAAAGATATTTAAAGTTACTTCTATTTCATGATCTTTCACATAACACAGCATAGAAAATGTTAAAATGAAGTTTTCCTCTTAACTAGCTTCCTAGTTAATTAACTAATTCTAGTACCAGAAGCACAGTTTGCATTTGTCCAAATGACAGGTATACAGTACATTATGCCCACCTCCCTTTAAACCCTTCTCATAATCTATTTCCAAAGGAGAATCTTTTATTTTGAATACTATATCACTATTCTTAACATTAAGGACTATTGCTACAATAATTAGAAAAAAATAAATTGTCATATAATGAACCAGCTCTTTGATAACATTAATGTTATCCCAGTGGGTTTGATCCATTTGGATTATTTATTATAATGCCATCCAGGTTTGGTTCTGCATGCATTACAATATGTTTTTCTTTATGCCAATACATTCTCTAGAATAAATTACATATTCCTCATACAGCACCACATTAAGACAGAGAATGCAGTTGCTGTGACATTCTCCTTTGCTTGTCTAAACAGAAATGTAGTGTATCAATTTCTAAAAATATGCTAACAACATAAGCATATTGCAATGTAACATTGCGACCCTAACCGTACAAAGTCATGATATAAAATGCTACTTAGAGTGATGACCTAGGACAAACCTTTCCATTCAGGAAATTTTTATTCTATCAAAATTTCCTCCGACTGTCTGCTCTGTTTAGTTGTCAAGAGGCACAGTGTCCTCAGAGAGGCCATACCACCTTTCTCCAGCGGATACAGACACTGAGCAAAAAGAAAACGACTCCCCTGAACAGCACGTCCTGTCTCTGCAACACACACAACACACAATCTCCTGCCTGTGTTAAAGCAACTACGTTGATGTAACTCATTTTATATGCAAACTAATCACAATCTTACTTTGAAGTACTGGATAATACGGAGCCAACTGTTTGAGCATCCTGGTCATTGTAGGTATATCCTTTCCTTGTAGTCTGTTCACAGTGTTGGAAGCAAGACCAACATCATCTTCGTCAAACATCCTATCTGAGCTTCTGAACTGCTGGTAATCTCTGTGTGAACCACTGCCAGAAAATGAGTCCTGATGTGAAGTCCAGTCACTCTTGTAGCCTGCTTTCTGATGCCTGAATCCTTGACAACTAGATTCCCGATTCCAGCTAGACTCCTGGTTCCAGCTAAAGCTCTGGTTCCACCTAGAGTCCTCATTCCGCTCATTCCACCTGGTGTCCTGGTGCCACCTGGAGACACCTCTTCCTGAAACAGCAGAACTTGCAGAAGATGTACAAGTATTCACAGACTCATCATTCTTGTAAGAGGAATACCTTTGTAATGGATCATTTGTGGAGTATCTCCCAGATGAAGGATACGAGGCTGTAGAACTGGGATAGGATAATCCTTGATCACTTACAGTCCATGCTTTTGTACACGCTTGTTGATTCCTCCATTTTGTATTTTCCCTGCCATATGAGAGCCTGTTATCACGGAGTTCACTTCCTTGCACGTCTCTGGACAAATATTCTGCTGAGTACTCCCTCACTGGGCTCGTCTCATAGGAAGAGGCCCCACCAGCTGAATTACTGCCAGATGCAGATCGGCTGAACTGTCCCAGCCATTCACTGACACCACTGGCAGGACTTCCAGTCTGAAGAGCAGAAGAGTCCCTGAGTGCAGACATCATGGCAATGTCATTAGATGTCATATGACAGGAAGATGATCCATCATCTGTTTGGTAACTGTATAAGTGAGCAGGAGCAAAAGAAGCATCTGCAGAGTACTCTTCATACTGAGACAAAAAACCTTGATTCCAGTTAGAACTTCCTGAATAAATAAAGAAAGGGCACTAAAAGTTAGCAAAATATTAAAATATCAACTGCAAACACAAGATTTTATGAAGTGATTCTATGAAGTGTCCTTCTGTTCTTTTCCCATTTTTTGCCTTTATGTCTCACCTGAGCCTGCCATCTTTTCACCCAAAAATTCTAACATTAAATAGGTCAGGAAGGGTCACTGCTTGGATTTCCTATAACCTTTATTGCTGTAACACTACTCAGTGAGACAGAAATGTTCTTAGTTGAGGTTGAAGTCATTAAGGCTTAAGAAAATGATATCCTGAACTGACTCAGAGGGCACAGAACCAGAGCATGCTAGCGAAGAAGCACTCTGGCTGGCCATTAAAGTAAATTTTTTCACAATCTGTACAGTCTCAAGAGTAGACTTAAATGAGGAACAAAATATCTAAATTACCTTTGTATTTTCCATATGGCTTATAGTGTTTTGGGATGCTTTTCTTTCCTGGAAATTCATCTTGAGATATTGACATCAGTGGCCTCAGACTATTAGCATAATTAACCTAGGTAAAGCAAAAGGTCAGAATGTCTGTTTTTAAACTCAAATCTTAAACATTCTAAAAAAAAAAAAAATAGTAAATTTCTCAAAGAAAGTTACTAGAGTACAATTTTAGGTGAAAGCAAAATCCACATGAAGGATGTGTTGTTCTGTTGTTCACATTGACCACACTATACCTCAATTTTCAAAAGTATTATTTGGAACAGGTACACACCTGGAGAATGGAATGAAGTATCTGGGGAAGACAATGCCTCCCGTTTCAAATTTCTTTATTGCCTCGTATCTGTCATCATCATCTGGCTAAAATATAAAACTGGTTCATATGCACATCCTGTCTTTAGCTGGGAAGTGCAAAATGGAAGGCTCAGCTGAGAGATTAAGCTACAGCAACAATGTTTAACTGGTGGTGATGGTGGCATTTGCACAGAGATAGTTACTGTACCTCAGCTGACATGGGATATATTGAGAAAACAGTCTGAAACATCCTCCATTAAAAACAAATGCTGAATTTTGTGAACCAGTAGCTACCAGAGGTGATGAATCATTTATTCACAAATTCTGGTCCTTCTTCAGACCCTTTTTTTCAACAGGTATCCAACTTTTTATGCCAAGAAGCTATGGAGGTTTGTAGGGGCCCAACAGGAAGTCAAGAACATCTTGCATACCTTAGTCTTAATAGATTAAAGCTCTCAACTGAGCTACAGGTCACTAGAAAGATAGACTTACCCACATGCCCACGAAAGAAAGAAGTGGTCTATTTGGGTGGCACTTAAAGCCTGATTAATCTTAGAAGAAGAGCTATCAAGCAAGGGACCAACTATAAAAAAAGGATGACAAGTACATTTAACTGGGGTTTTTGACCATGCCTGAACCATTAGAGTTTATAACAGTACAGTTTGGCAGGGTGTTAACTCCTTTCCTCCCAATGGCAAAAAAACTCTGGTCAAGATTAGGTTACTTACTGCTGCTTTCTTTTCACAAAAGGCCTTCAAAGCCTCTGTGAGTTCCTGTGTGATGCGAACAACAAGTGTTGCTTCTGAGTCTGAGGTGATGTGAAAAGTCTCCTGTTGAAAAACGTGATTAAAATTGGTTATTAGGATGCCGAAGGGTCATATACACAAAGAGATCAAAGTTAAACTTTGATTTTTGTATAACCAAATTTATGCTATTAGTTGATATGTAAGACATATAATAAATGTATACACACACATATCCAAATATAAAATTGTGAACATAATTATGGTCTGATAAGCATAAACCCGGATTTCTCTGCCACTCCTTTACTGTCAATCATGAACATTTTGTTGCAGATGGAGAAGGGCACAAGTCCTAAATTTATGTTTTCTGTGTAGAAAATTGAATAAAAAGTATGCCTCAGACTGATTTGTAAGTTTATAAAGTTTTAAGTGATTACAGTAAGTTAAAAGAATATAGGCAGTCTGCCACAAGGAATAGCCATGATTCCTGTAGATAGAAGTCAATTAGCTATCTATCAAGTATTTTTAGTGGTTTACTGATTATCCCTTAAACTTGCTTTTTGACTCCCTCTTTCCAAAGTCACAAGTAGCCATGGCTTAAAAGAAATTAAGCACAAATCTCAAAACATTCTACTTGTGATTTCCATGTATAAACACAATTCAAACTCAAATAAAATTTTCCAATTGCTGGTACAGGACATGACTTTCACAGAGTAAAATGGTGAATACAAATGGTCAGATATTTTCACAGCATGAACCCAGAAGACAAACCAAGGCTTACTACACCACTGCCAACAGCAACTGATAAAACTTCCCCACTCACTCCAACACCAGCAGCTGCGCTCTCATATCCCTCAGTTTCACTTGGCTGTCTGGTTCTGCAGCAGCAGCACGAGCCCCGGCATCCCAGGCAGCAACATCAGACCGGCTCCTCTTGTTCAGTGTTATCACCAACCCCATAAGATATCGGCAGCCAACAGCACTTGAGCAACATCAGTGCTGCAAACTGACACTGCTTCTCAGAGTGACTCCTCAGCAAAGGGAAGAGTCATCCAGAGAACAGGCCAAGAGCCCACATTTAATCCACCAAGTTGTTCTGAGTTGACATTACACTACAACTGAACCAGCTTTTCAAAGAGCGGAGTCCATTAAAATAGAATTTAGAAATTATTGTTGTGGTCAAATGAGTTTGGTCAGGAATCAGAGGCTCCTTCACAATATTCACTGCATCACATTGGTGAAACTGCACAACTCGTCACAATTATTTTACATACATACCAAGAACTCTAGGGCTTTTTGTTTCCGAAAAGGATCATTCTGTGGAATTGTAGAATAGGGGAGAAAAATTAAAAGATTGAATACTATAATATTTGTTGCATCATCTTGCACAAAACAAGATCTTTTGATCTTTTATCCAACAACAAGTCATCACAAAGAAAAGACAGTAATTTTAGGTCACAGCCATAAACATGTAACCTTAAAGCCTCACTAACAGTTAGGTAGCAGCTACTACAAATACAACTTTCAATACCAGGAAGAGCACATTTCACATCTAAGCCACACCCCTACAGGAGCTATCTTTCCCAGGTTTTCCTCACTCAGGATCAAAATCATGTTTAAAAAAGTCAAGTGCTCAGCTGTATTTAGCACGGTACCTGACCAGCCTCAGGCCTACACAACCAACCTCTGCCACTACGATAAAAACGAGGCAGTTCTCAGTGTTTGTGCCCAGTGCTGGTTAAGGCAGATACTTTGATCACTTTGAGTTTCACCTTTGACTTAGAAAAAACAATTGTGAACCTTTAGACGTATCTTAAAATTTAAACCAAACCTTCAGAATAGAATACCTTGGATCTCAAGAGGGGCAAAACAGAGAAGGGAAACTGCAGTTCAGCATAAGGAAACTGCTACAACATAAGATACTTGCAGAATTACTGCATTTTACCTCTACATACCTCATGCTTATAATCATCTTCCCACCTTAAAAGAAAGAAATTGAAATATTAAGATGCATTCTAAAAACTACTAAAAAGTTAGTTTTACTCACAGCATCCAGAACCAAAATATTTCAGTTTCCAAATTTGTATCACTTACCAATACAGGATATCTTTCTCTAAGAAATAACAGTATTTTAAATATGCCATAAAGGTCCTTATTCTGCATGACTCTCAAAGAGATCAGTAGTACTCATGAACTTCTTTACAGATCAAAGGATCTCAAAGGAGATGACTAAAGTAATGGTAGGGTTTTTTTGTCTTCCTAAATGAACAGAAGTGGATTTTGTACAATTTACTCAGCCTATGGCATCCTAAATAGACTGGAAACATCTGGAAATTTCAACTGCAATTTCTTTTTGAGTGCAATATTTCAAAAGCCATAGCTACTATTTCCTCACAGACAAAAAGGAACAATCTACGAAAGAGGAATAAGTACAGTGGAAAGACAATATAAAATATTTTCCCCATATGTCATGATGTTTGTTATAGAAAAGTAGATAAAAAAAATCTCTTTTGATTCCCCTGTGGGGGTAGTATTCTCACCTTGCTTTCTTCTTTGATGGGGCTAGAAAATGAAAAAGTATTATTAGCAACATCACAGGGTTTCCACCATACTACTGCAACAGATGCATTACACACAGAGAACAGTTACTGGCCCTGAAGTGGCTGCAGTTTCTTTAAAGAGCAGGATTCAGAAGCCTAAACCTAGACACATATTGCCCTTTCAGGAACTACCAGGCATCCTTGATGAAAAAAAACTATGGGAGACTTGTGCCGTAACTTGCAGGGTACCCTACAAACCTGTCCATGTTCAGGCAGCTGAATCCCACACAAGAAGTCTGTATGGATTGAACCGAGGTGGGCACGCCTACTCCACATAAACAGTGAAAAGATTTGTGAATGGTTTTTTTCTGTGTATATACCAGTGAACCTCTAAGCTGCATATACATACAGTCTCCAAAAAGAAGTTATGGGGATTAGAATGTGTAATCATCTCATCCCTATCAGAGTATAACATGAGGAGGGAGGGAAACCTTGGTAAAACAAGGCAGTCTAAGCCAGTAACTGCTTCAGAGAATCAGCTACTGCACGGTACATAACTTATCACTTCTTAAGTATTTATCAGCACAGGTGTTCCTGTGCTGATAAGCAACAGGACAAATAATAATTCTCAGGACAAGTGACATCTTTGATCCTATAATATGAGGCTAAAAGACTTACGTTACCATTTTAACCACCTCATGTTAACATGGTTAGCACATGCTGATGAGTTGCAACATGAAGCTGCACTGCCTTAAAGTTTTCTAAATGCCAGGAAAGAAAAAGATTGCAACCATTTCAAAGAAAATATCCAGTGATTTAAGAATCATGGCAATTTAGGATGGGAGGGCTCTCTGCAGGAATCTCACAGATCATAAAGTTTAGGTTGGAAGAGACCTCTGGAAGTCATCTAGTCCAGTCTGAGAGGTAGAAGTACCACAGAGGTGGTAAGAAGAGAAACCAATTAACTGTAAGATGAGGACACTGACAATCAGAATAATTTTCCTTGAATTATTCAATTTATGCTGTCTTTCCAGTAAACCTTCAAAATCCACCCTGTTTGAAAAGAAGATGAGTGGAGACAAGGAGTAGTGCTCAGTTGTTGGAAACTTCACTCTACTCCAGCTAATGACTGAAGTTCTGCTCACTTTGACAATAACTAGCCTCAAGATTAGATCTGAATGTTTATGCTTGAGTCCAGCTGAGTTTTATAAATCTTCAGGAATGGTGGTTTTTAACCTCTTTGGTCAGGCAGTTTCATTGTGTAGTAACTTCCAGTTCCATTGTCTAGTTCAATCTTCCACTTGAAGAAGGACTACTGCCAACATAGGATTCTAGTTTTGTAACACCAAGTCTTGAAAACCTGCAAGGATGAAGAGTTCACTACCTATGGATAACCTGTTCCAGTGCAGTACTACCCTCCCTGAACTCAGTTTTTCCAGAGTTCAGCCTCTCAACCTGCTATCTCTGGTCATCTCGTTACATTGCCTGCAATTACCAATAACTTTGGCTTTGTCATCTTTCTAGCAGTCTACAAGCAGTTATCATTCCTTACCCTTTCTCTTTCCCATTCTAAACAAGCACAGCTCCCTCTAACCCTCCCCCTAGGCACATGCTCTTGACCCCTGAGAAACGCCATAATCCTCTCCAGTTTCTCCAGCTTCCCCTTGAACTGGAAGGAACAAAACTGGACACAGTATTCCACGTTGGGTCTTACCAGTACCAAATAATAGGGGATAAGACTGTTCTCCAATCTTCTGCCTGTGCTCATCCTGCAGTATCACAATATGAGATTTGCCTTGGGTGAAATGAAAGTGTTCTCTTGGCTCATATACAGCTTGGCATTCACTGCAACCTTCTTTCTTTAGCAAGACTGACCAGTCTATCACTTCCCATCCTGTATTGACTCACAGAGTTATCACTTCCCCACTGAAGATACAGATAGGCTTTTCCAGGTATCTGCTATAATTTCAACCTCAAAAGCCTGGTGCAAAATAGCCAACCCAATCTCTGGACTTACTTCCAGTTTGTTGCTGTATCCCACAGCAGCATTAAGAGTAGATTTTAGATAGGGAAAAAAAAATGCAGGCAGAATTCAGAGACTAAATCAGACCAGAACCTGATATGTTCTACTACCAAACTGTGCTTATACACAGTGTCACAAGGCTTCAAGCTCAACTTCTCACTTTGAGTAACTGGCTACAGCAATTACCTTAATAAGTCAGTATTTTTAATCCAAAGCCCAAGACAAAATACAGATAACCTCTCCTCTTTAGAGAATAAAGAAATGCTGTCATTTTTCCTTTAAGAAAAGCAATCACTTCAAGGTCCCTTATACATACATACATACATGTGTACATATATATATAAGAATATATAATCTTATCTTAGTTTCGCATATGATCTGTGCAGCAGCCAAAATTTGGTGTTAACGCCCATTTTGTCGCTTGCAAACTAGTACATGTCACCAAAAGGCCTTTCAATTACTTACATCCTCAAACTCACTCTTGCTGTCAGAATGGAGTTTTGAAATTTGCCAATATGATGTAGTCTAAAGATATACAGCTGCTAAACCAGTAAGCACGATTCTTTTCTAAATAACCAGAATATTTTTATTTTGGAATTCATTTGATGTTGACCTTACCACCCAACTAGAGTAAATCTTATTACTGAATGACACAATGCTTTTGCAGATAACTTCACTATTGTCCATTTCTTCACTTCTTCATATCCTGTAGGTCTGGGTGGGATCACCCTTTTTGATGTTCCAGGTAGATACTTGAGCATGTCTTCCACTTCTGCAGAAGTCTGCTGACTTGACTGATGTCAATTTACCCTGAGCTGAGAATTCCTGAGCTAGATTACTGTGTCACATTCCCTCTTCTTCACAAGAGACACAAAGAGAGCTCAAAAAGATTCTCTGCCACCTTGTTTTGCAGACCAGCATTAAAAAGTACAATCCACAGAAGCCACTAATGATCAATCCAAAATAGACTCACACTGAAAAATTCTGTTGATCTACACAACCTTCACCCATTCCAATCAAACCTATCTTCCTTCTAATATTAGTACTAGGGTCAAAAGGCAGCAAGGAAGTATTTCTTCAGGTTGGCTAAGAAACATTGTAAGTCTGGCAATTTCCTTCAACCACTTAGTCAAATTAGGCCAAATATCAATTACATCAAATCTATTATATTCAAGAAATTCATGGACTTACGTGAGGTACTTGGTCTTATGTAACCTTCAATCTAGAAACAGAAAAAGCTTCACATTAGACTTTCTGAATAAAGTTTCAAAAGAGTACCTACTGCAACTGCCTTTAGGAATTTATGCCAGCATAGTGTAGCCCACAGTTTCAGAGATATAGAATCCTGTAAATATGAATGAAACTCGAGAGAAAATTTGCTTACCTTTGAGAAAATCTAAGTTGCAAAAATTAAAAATTATTGAAGTCAAGCAGTGAAATTTCCGAACCATGGAATTCAGACTGAACATTTTCAATTTAAAAAATTTAAAACCTCCAAAATAAACAACTTTTGTTTTCAGATGAATTTCAATACCATTGTTCTTTTCCCCTGACTTTTTACGGCAACTTTAAGTAAAGGTTTAGTTCAACTGAATACTACACTTCCTAGAAAGGCAAAGAAAATTAACAAGCTTTGTCTGCAGTACTTTTAAAATTAACTACATCAAACATAAATACTTAATAAAAGACACATTACCAGATACTTTACATTTACTTCCAATTACCTGATACATTTTTAATCCTTCAGTCTTCTCTAGCTCTCCTGCTATCCGTTTGAGAAATGAGATTTTGCATTCTTTTACATCTGTTGTCTTTCTCTTCATTTTATCTGGAAATTCCTTAGTCTGTTGAAAAAAACAGCTTGAAAAGGTCAATATGAAAATTCATCACAATATTAAAAAACTGACACATTTCACCTTTTGGACAAGCTTCCAAAAGGCTGGTAAACATTGATCTAAGCATTATGAGCTAGTTTTTTCTCTGTAACACAACTAATTAAATTTTAGAGTTACTTAATTAGGCTTCAAAACAAAAAATGGATACCATGCAAAGCTTGCAACCAAAAGGAAACATCCTCTGTACCAAATCCAGCAATGCTATGGACATTCTGAGGAATAAGAAAGAACCACAACGTTCTAGGAACCTGATCCTGAAAACAATCCAAACACGTATGAACACATATTTGAGCTGATACAGGCACCTCTGGATTGAACTGCCTCAACAGCTCACAGCATTATAGCTTTTCATGTTGATCTGACTCATGAAGAGTCAACTGTACAAGTATTACTAATTTATCACATGGGGTTTTAAACTAATTATTTAGAGAAAAAAAAAGGGGGGGTATCATAAAGAAATTTTTATCAAAATGCATCAAAAATAACTCACAATGTATGCTCTTCTGTGTTTATATCCACTAAGATGTTCTATCATGGGTGCCATCTCTGTATTAAGCTCACACAGCTTGCACTCATAACGCGGTTCTTTTCTTCCTTCAAATCTGATTTCAACCACATGTTCTAAACCTGTAAAATCAGGAGTTATAAATATCTGTATTTTACTATATACTACTATAAACAAATGTATTCTCTTCAGTGTTGCTCATTAAAAGCCAAAATTAACATAGAAAAATATTCCATTTGCAGAACTTCGATACTCCTTCAGGACCACATCAGTTAAATTTATCTCTTTCCAAAGTCTTATTCTGGAAGGAAATACACTATCTGTGGCAGATTTGCAAGCCCACCGAAAGAAAATATTTCATGCACCTTTCTTCCTGCTCGGGATACTTTTTTCAAGAAACTAAAAAAGAGAATGAGAATAGAAATGCCACACAAATGTCTAGATTTAAAAACTGCATTTAAACTACGCAGTTGAGCATAATTTGGACAGTGTCCAAGTAGCACAACGTAGATGTAGGAAAGACATTAATCACTTCAAAAAATCAAATCCTTCAAAATTTAAAAATCTAAACCTTTTTTTTAAAGTCTTTAAAGAGTGGGGATTTTTTAATCTAAAAATTTTCACACTTCACAAGACTTAAAATGGGCTTTTTCTTCATTTTTCCTATAAATTACAGAGACTATCCCTTAGAAGTATTCATAAATCTCCAAGTTTGAGGTTCATTACCTAGCATGAAAGGTTTTACTCTGAACAGCCTAAACATAACAAATTTAAAAGCAGTTAAAAACAGCAGCTGTTCCCTTATGTCATAATTTCCAGTGCTCTGTATTTGTGATGGCTTGACCCCAGCCAGCAGCCAAGAACCACATAGCTGCTTGCTCGCTCACATACACACCCTTCAGCAGAGTGGGGAGAAAACAGGAAGAACAAAAGCAACAAAACCCAGGGGTTGACATTAAAGACAGATTAATAAGTGAAGGAAAGAGGAGTGAAAAAAAAAGAACCCACGCAACCCATGCAAAACCCCATTGCACTCTTCCCTACCAGCAGACCAATACCCAGTCACAGTCTCTGAATAGCCACCTTGGAAGTTAAATCTTGCTTCACCCTACCCTTTCCATCCCCCCTTCTTCCTTCTTTGTCTCAACTGAGATAGCTGATGTTACGGAGCACAGAACATACCCTGTTCAAGTTTGGGCCAAGAGTCCTGTTTGTGACACCTCCCAGCCTACGGCCCACCCCCAGCCTACCTAAGTGGTAAGGAGTGGGGACCCAGAGTAACGAGTCTTGACACAGTGCACTGCTCAGCAATAGAAAAAATACACTGGCATGTCACCAAAACCACTTCAGTCACAAATGCAAAACATACAGGCTGCTATGAAGAAATTCAACTCCATATCGGATCTGCTACAGTATTATCCTTCTAAATCTTAGCTGTGCAAATAAACTATTACCAAGTGAACTGATGGCCTTCTTGTAACTGAAGAGTTTTCTATTAAAAATGCTTATAGTAATAAATTACTATGATTTTTAATATTAACAGTTTTTGTGGAGTAACAAAAAGGCAATGCACTAAACAGGGAAATTTTCACCTAATACTAGGAAATTTGCTACTTAGGTCTTCACGAGGGAACGTATTTCTCTAGGCGACCAGTACATACTTGGAACACTAAGGCCACTGAGAAGCAGCATTGATTGCCCTCTCCTAAGGGTTGCCTAATCTAGCACTTAGAAAGAAAGAAAGCCTTAAAATTAATCTTATTAGTTTTACTATTCCCAAGGACAGACAGGAAAAATATCTCACTGAACAGAAACACTGGTACATCCCACCAAATAGAAAGCCATAAAGAACCATGACTGATGATAAGTCACCAGTGGCAATAAGTCCAATTGGAAGCCAGCAGGTAGTGGTGTACCCTGGGGTCAATATTGGGTCTAGTCCTGTTACCCTTGCATACCCCCAGCAAGGCTGCTGATGACATACAACTGGGAGATGGCTGATACACCAGGGGATTGTGCTGCCATCCAGAGAGACCCTGAGTGGCTGGAGCTGGGCTGACAGAAAGCTCAGGCTGGCCAACTGAGGCAAGTGCCAAGTCCTGTATCCAGGAAGGAACAAGCCCAGGCACCAGCACATGCCACTTGAAGGCTGGTTAGCTGGAAAGCAGATTATTAGGAAAAGATCTGGTCGACACCAAGTTGAAGATGAAACAGGGAAGGCTGAGGGTATCCCTGAGAAGAAAAAGGAGCAGTGTTGACAGCAGGCTCTGCTCAGCACCAGTAGGGCCAATCCTGGAGTGCCTGTGTCAAGTTCTGGACTTCCCAGTACAAGAGACATGGACATGTGAAGGACCATGAAAATGATGAAGGTACTAGAACATTTCTCCTATGAGAAACAGCTGAGAGAGCTGGAACTGTTCAGCCTGAAGAAGAGAAGTCTCAGAGGGGATCTCATCAATGTGCATAAATATTTGAAGGGAAGGTGCAAAGAAGTGGGAGCCAGGCTCTTCACAGTGGTGCCCAGCAACAGGACAAGAGGCAATTGCACAACTGGAACAGGAGACACTGTCCGAACATCAGGAAACATGCCTTGACTGCAAGGATGACCGAGCACTGGCACAGGTTTCCCTGAGAGACTGTAGAGTTTTTCACCTTGGAGATATCCAAAAGCTGCCTAGACATGGTCCCAGGCAAACTCCTCTGGGACTTGAGCAGCAGGGTTAAGACCAATTCTGTGGTCTGGGAACAGCTTGTTTCCTTAGATGGCTCCTTCAGGAACGAGTTGTATTAACAGTGTATAAAAGAAGTGGCCTTCACAATATGCAGTGCAACAAGCTAACATTTAGAAGTATGAGATAGATATTATCCTATAAGTTATTGAATATATTTCCAGAAAATGAAACAGTATCTAAAATGCCATCTTTTATTTCAAAAAGCTATTTGGCTACAAATTCAAAGGCACACAATTTATAAAACAAAAAAACATACCAACTAGAGGTTCTTCTCTTTTGGGATCATTCATAAAATCCTTCAGACAGGTTATGTACTTTGTAAGTCCTCTCTTCACTAAGGTAAAAAATACACACATAAAAAGACATTACACATTATACAGTTTGCACATAATGTCCATGATCTTAAAGGAGTTTCTAATGAAGACTTTAATGGGGACAAAATTCGCACTCTGAAACATATATGGAAAACAGCAAGGCCTCAGTCCCTCACAGAAAGACTCCAACACCCTGTCTTCCATAACAATTTTAACACAAGGATTTAATATCTTCAAGAAAAGAACCAAATAAGCAAAATAGAACCTCTAACATCATCCAATTTACTGAGGAAAGATACCAAGTTCACATTCATAGCATGTCCCACACTGTGTCAATTCTCATGAAAAAA
>NW_020955389.1:2113511-2118653 GCF_003031625.1 Empidonax traillii | reverse complement strand
AAAAGAACCAAATAAGCAAAATAGAACCTCTAACATCATCCAATTTACTGAGGAAAGATACCAAGTTCACATTCATAGCATGTCCCACACTGTGTCAATTCTCATGAAAAAAAAAAAAAAAACAAAAAAAAAAAAAAAAAAAAAAAAAAAAAAAAAAAAAAAAAAAAAAAAAAAAAAAAAAAAAAAAAAAAAAAAAAAAAAAAAAAAAAAAAAAAAAAAAAAAAAAAAAAAAAAAAAAAAAAAAAAAAAAAAAAAAAAAAAAAAAGAAAAAAAAAGAAAAAAAAAGAAAAAAAAAGAAAAAAAAAGCCAAGCCAAGCCACCAGCCTCCTCCTCTCCTTAAAATCATAATATACACATAACATTCTGGGACTGTTTGTTTGGAGCCAAATTCCAAGAATCACATTGCCTTAAGTCTAACAAAGAACACAAGCTTCACTAGTATAACAAATGGCTCCTGTGCTCCGGGCAGCCCAAAGGCAGCAAAAACATTGGTAGTATATTCCTGAGTCTGAACTAGCAGTGTTTTGATCAGGGTTGTATCTTGCTCCTCACTGAGTTTTAATAGCTTGGTTTTTGCACTTCCTGGTCAACTCAGAATACCAGCAGAGTTCAGCTAAATGCATTTGCTAAGCAATCTCAAAAAGGCAGTAAATGTATTCAAATGTTGGACATTATAATGGAACATGATGAAGCATTAAAATATGTATTCCTAATCTGAGAAAAAAATGTGCAGAGAACTCATCTTCCTAATTAGATATAACTGACCAGTGGATTACACAAGAGACGTAAAGACTGCTTGTTTCTTCAAATCACAGCAAGTGAGTAAAAATACCACAAGCACTGAACTGTTACTGTATTCTTTCCAACTAGGGTGCCAGGTTACACTTTAAAAAACACAAAAACCCCAAAACCTCACAGGGATAGGGAATTCCGTATTCATTCTTAAATATTCATTCCATTAGGAATTTGCCTGTGTTGCCATCAAGTCAAACTCCCGGGCTGCAAACAAAGAAAAATTTCACAAAGTTCCAGCACTAATTCAGATGGAAAACCTCTTGGAATTAGAAAAAACCTCATGGGGACACCTCCTGCCACAGCAACAGTGTGGCCCACTCCTACCAAAATTTCAGTCTTGTTAAAATCTTCCTATGTTGTTTTGCTGTTATTCTGCCTGAGGTGACACGCAGCAGTAGCATATTCTGACAGAATTGGCATGTAACAAGTTGGCGCTATATAATTCATCTCCATAAACAAGATTCTTACAAACATAAATGTATTATGCAGTTCTCGTGCATTTGTGTGGCTGTGCAGCAGCTCAGTGTGAACTGGTTATTGCCAAACTGACAGAGAAAGGCATGTGGTCTTCTGGACTTAATAAAGATCCACACAGAAAAAAGTTAAAGGTCTCTTCAAGGTCATTTTCTTATTATTTCCTCAAATACAACTAAATATTCCTGTCTTAGTATCACCTTAATAGCAAACTCATCATACAGTTCTTGGTTTATATGCTGCTGGTTTGTCAAACTTCCACTGTATCATCTATGTACAGAGAGCATGATGCAAAATTTTTTATTGAAAACTTCAACAACCAACAAAAATTAGCTAAATGCAGTAAGATATCAGATAATCATGAAGGCAGAAAGTATGTCTCAAGTTCGAAAGTCCTTCTGTGAAAATACTTGTAACTTCATATTCTACTAAGACCTTTTCTTAGGAAAGAAAATTAACCAGTGCACAAAGGAAAAGCAATAGTTCAAACATTCAGCAGCTTGCACTGCTTCTTTCTAGACCAAAATCAACCACCTGCTTTAGTCATCATTAAAACAAAACAACTGATTTCAAAGTTGCATCTGAAAAGAAAATTAGGTCAGTTATATTCAGCTACCTGGTCTCTGTGCTTCATACTTCATCGGAGTTTGGACTGGAGCTGCGGGACCTAGGATAACAGTTTGACAGTCAGACTACTTCTCATTTCCTTTTATTAAGTACCTAGTAGGTCATCCAAACATGTTACAGAATAGAACAGTTATTTTCATTTTAAGGCTTAATATGGGCTCGGTATTCCATCTTGATACAGTTTTCTTTTGTAACTTCACCGGTCTCAGAAAAAGTCTCTCATTCCACTCCCCTCCCCCATCGACACAATATACCAAACGCATGACTTTCACAGAAGCCCAGAATATTAAATTCTTACTTGATTTTTAAATGCTTTTCATACTGGCTACTTATTTTAATTATTTTAACTCTTCAGTACCATGCATGACAATCAATCTATGTCAGAGGTACTCAACAAAAAACTTCTGGTCTGAACATTTAGAGCCTGTACACAGTCCCAGACACAATTAATATAGTCATCAAATTGCATCTTCTTTTACATAGGGCTCTGAATATATGCTTAATCACTCAGAGCTTCAAAATGAATTTTCAGATGTATTTTTATAAAGGTACTTCTCCTTCCTTTGGAATGTACTCCTTACTCCACAGCCCCTCAAATCCATAGACACAGACTAACAACCACGCTTTAATGATGTTGTCAGTATTTTGTAAGTCACAGCATTCAAGATTAAAACAAGGTGACACACTAATACTCATTTACTGGAAAAAGTGGAAGTTTGAGTTAAATTACATAGTTGCACATGTGATTCCTACTGAAATGAAGTTTTCTATACTCATGGCAAACACAACATGTTGTATACATATTTTTTTTTCCTCTTTCTGCACAACACAGGCACTTAAGAGATAGTTACCAAAGCTGTAAATCAAATCAAATCAAATCATGGTTGTAAACATTTTGCAAACAACTCTGCAACATTAACATAGGAGAAGGGTCTGGGAAAGCATATCTCCCATGATTCCTTGTTGGAGCGGGAGCAGGTGTCCAGCGAGATGCCCGCATTATATAAATTATGCATTTTTTTCAGTTAAATGCTTCAAAATTTCTGGTAGTAAGAACGAAAGAAGATCTCCAGGTACTCTGCAAGTACAACAATTCAGAGTTGTTCAGCTAGTGTCTGAAGCTCAAGTCAGATTCCAGGTCCAGCATCTGCAGACTGACAACATGGTCAAACACTAAATGACACGAACAAGTCCTGCGAAATAAGATTTTTAGTGCTTTATTTTTGTTTTACTTCTAGGAACAAACTGCATTTACAGAGAATTGCACCAGAAGCAGTTCACAGTGCAGTCTGCCTTAACACGGTTACAGTTTACAAATATGGTCAAGCTAAAAATTAAGTTATAGCTGCTGCTATTACCAAAGGATGCAATTGGGGGGGGGGAGGGGGGTGTCCTTATTTAAAAAAAAAAAAAAAAAAGGCATTTAGAAAATATAATTGTTCCCAGCAAAAATTTAACAAAGCGTTTATGATCTTAAACACTCTCCAATTCAGCAACAGCAGGTTTCCAGGCTAACATTTAACTCATGGTTCCTAGCCACATGGCTTTGTAATATTACTAATAAGGTAAATTATATTTCTTAAGTGCCCCAAAACCAAAACACAAAGTTTTCCCTAAAGCATATCAGACTGATCAATGAGCTGAAAATCAGCTGGGCTGCCATGCTCAAAGGGAAACGATGAACAGCGCAGCACAGCCTGCTGCTGCTCAGTAAGCAGCAAAGTGCCCTAAAAACTGATTACAGGGCCCACAACAATTAATACCAACATCAGTAACCCCCGGTTGAGGATGCACAGAACGCTCTCAGCAAATTCCCAGACAACAGTAACTTATGGGCAACAACTGATGTCAAAGCAGGACCTTGGGAACATTAAGGCAAACCCCATACTGAGATACAGCACAGGTTGCTTACTTCAGAATACCTTATCCTCCATTATTTGGGACTTGTGAGGCTGGCTAGTACCATCCTTGTTCACTTCAAGTGGGATGTGGAGAAAGAAGGAGGGTCCAGCAAAATGGCCACCAAGACAAACAGCCCAGGGCAAATAATTTATGAGAACAGATTTGGGAGCTGGACTTGTTTTGTCTGGTAAAAAAAAAAAGTGGAGACTAAGAGGAGATATAACGGTCTGGATATGTGAACAGCAGCTACAAAGATTTCCAACCCTTTGTGGATGTGACACAAGTATTAATAAGTAGCAGCCAGAAATAGTTGCTTCAGAGGCAAAGATCAGATGTTAGGACAAAACTTCTCTTTAAGACAGAGGAGTAACTATGGACCGATTAAACACAGTTTACAGACCCTCTGCCTGAGGAGATGTTCAAGGATTCAGCAAGCAAGGAGGATGATTCAGCACTGGCAGTAGTCCTACTTCAATCAGGAAGTTAGGAAATCTTATCAGTGTCAGGAAATCCCTTCCAGTTGATGATTTTATTTAGTAAGAACTATTTTCCAGTTACTGATTATCTACGTGAATGAACAAAAAACCCCTTTCCTTCCCATATTCAGTTACAGAGTGCTGAACATATATATAAAAAGTGTTGAACAAAGAAACATCTGTATGTGTATTTGCAATACACACACATTCCAAACGCCAGAAATATAACAGTCACGTTCCAAAACTCAGGGGCACTATCAGACATCGTCAATTCAGCTACTCAGCAGCAAGGAAGTACTGGGCTCAGCACTGCAGATTCCCTTTTGAATACAAGAGGGGAAGTGCACAAAGACGCCAGATTCCATTGTATAGGGGAACTCCCCAAGAGAGAGGTGGGTTAGGGTGTTGAAGCAGTATTCAATCTTATACTTCTATTATTATGGTTCCTGAAACATTTCATCTTCTAGTCTTCAAGTCAGAAAAGAACTTCCAGGTTGGGGTTTTTTTGAAAACATTGCAGTAGTTATACATCCCCAAACCTCATGCACGGTTATCAATGTTTAACAGACACTGAGCATGGAGGGACACATTAAAATAAATAAATTTCTGATAACAAAGCTGAAATGCTGATCAGGATACTGATAAGGTTGTAATTGTTGAACACAGGGCAGAACACAGCAAGTCTGTACTTTCACTGGAGGAAGAACTTGCCATCAGTGCTGTTAAATAGCTGCAGCTTATCTTCAGACTGGATTCCTCCTCTTGACTCCATGTCAACCACCACAGTGAAGCTTTCTTTACTCGTGGTGCTACACAGAAGTTTTAAGTTGAAAGATGCAGATTAGCACATCTAATAACTAAGCACCTA
>NW_020955389.1:2044031-2113274 GCF_003031625.1 Empidonax traillii | reverse complement strand
TTTCACTGGAGGAAGAACTTGCCATCAGTGCTGTTAAATAGCTGCAGCTTATCTTCAGACTGGATTCCTCCTCTTGACTCCATGTCAACCACCACAGTGAAGCTTTCTTTACTCGTGGTGCTACACAGAAGTTTTAAGTTGAAAGATGCAGATTAGCACATCTAATAACTAAGCACCTACAATACACTTTTCTTTTATAATGTTGTAAGAGCAGTACTACAAGCTAACTCCGCAGCTTATTGTAATGCGAGAAAAATTCCACAGGCTGTGTAAAAAAAAAAATTCATTAATCTACTTCTCTTTGTGCCAAATTAATTTCAACAATAAAGCTAGGCAGCCCAGAAATAGCTTTAATAGGGCTCATACCCTATTCTATGCCTTCTGCCTGAGCTGACTCACAGTAGTAAAACACTGGATTTTGCTGTTGCCCAGCAAACATTTGCCTAACATGTATGTTGGCATTTCCCCATCATTTATTGCCTCTTGCTCAAAGTAAAAAGTTTTCCGAACATCTCTATTTTGGCCAACAGGTCTCAGGAAAAAAAAGCAGTGTTTGGTTTCCTGCTCTCCTTCTTCCTGAACACATGTGCAATTACCTCAAAAAGAGCTGAAAGAAGCATTTAATCTGTCCAATTATATCACTGTACAAAGGCATCACATGATGAAAATTCATATACTCAGGTGAACTTTGATTTAACTCTCTTACTGAAGTCTTAAAACTTCAGCATCTTTCATTCCCCTGTCTTCCATTAAGGTGCTCTCCTCTGAACTGCTGAAAAGAAAAAAAAAAAAAAAAAACAAACCAACCAAAAACTGCCCCAGACATCGAATTCTGTCATTATAACAAAAATACCTTGTTGACAGTTTTACTATATGGAAACTCTCAAGGTATGCAGATGCCCTTCTTACAGAAAGCAGTACTCCTCCAAAAACAAACATCTGGAAACAGAGGTATTTCCTTACGTAAGTGACTTCAAAGGCAACACGATCATACAGTAAAACAGGTTACATGCACTCACCACCTCTGGTTAATCAACTTTTGATGAGCTGAGAAAGGATACTGTACATGGCATGTCCCTTTGGGAAACACTCAGAATCCAAACCATTTGTCTTTTTAAATTTTGGTTTACAAACAATAACAGCATTGGAGTGTTCTCCCCACTGACAAAGGAACTTTTTTTAATTCTGCAGCAAGGAAGAAAATGCAGATGTTGGTGTAAAACATTCTAAATATGTCAAACCTCATCCTCTGAAGCACCTGTTCCTCTTTAGACATTTAGTGTACATTTCAGATACTTGTCAGGTTTTGTCCCAGGTGATTTCCAAGAAAACTCATCCTTCACTTTCACAAAATCCATACATTTTTGTTCCTGGCTCTTTGAACATGCTTTCACATTTCACTCTCACTGGAACATTTGATAAAATGAACATTAGAACAAGATTGCAGATCCAGCAGCAATAACAGGAGTATCTCATTAATTTATATCCTGAAATAATACTAGACTTATACTTTACACATTGCACCTAATTTAAGAATATCCATGCTTTCTATGTTCATTCACAAAACTTTACTACTTAATTCCACAAATGCAGTAAAATTTTTGTTCATGCTCTACTACACACATCTGCAAACTGCAGCAAGAGAAATCAGTTATTTAAAATGAAAAAATAAAGGCCAAACAAATTCAGAATTGATTCTTTTATCTTAAGTGACAGAGCACAAAGAATTTATTGGATCTTGAGGGAGAATTATTTCTGTAATTGGTAATATGTCCACGGGAACGTTTCAGGAAGTTCTGTATAATTCTGCATTGCAGTTCCCAAAATTAAATCTGAATTGCCATCTCCGAAAACTTACTCAGGTGAAAAGCTTTTCTACTTGTAAAAACACCCAAACCACCACAACTAAAACATACAAATAAATTTTGTAATGCCAAATTGCAGTCTCTTTTGGACAAACAAACTCTATCAGTGTCTTCCAAATTGGCCTCCCACAACTTGATCTTCAGTGAAGCAAAATGCAGTACTGGTAGAGCAGGATAAAGGAGACATCGATAGTATGAATAATCAGTTTGTATTAGAAGTAAAAGTTTCTGATTGCTTCAAAATGATTGCTGAGGCAGAGAAAAAGCACACCTTGCAGTGTTTCTGACATGTGGTACCCTGTGATGCTGGGACTCCTGCAGAAGTTAGAGCTGACTTGTTTACCAAAGGTTCACATCTAGATTCTTCACTTTAATAATCAGGTATTTTAATTTCTCCCTTCTCGTTCTGTAAGATACATCACAGTTAAAAGATTCCAAGTCACCACATATCCAAAGATACAGTGTTTGTAGCATGCACACATTCTTAACCCAAATTCTCCATGAGACACTGAGCTTGCAGTACACACAGGACTGTTTTCTTAAGACGTAGGTATTTGTAACAGGCTCCTGCATTCCACCATTCTTTTCATAGTTTTGCTGCCACACCTTCTGTCACCTTAGTCAAGTCTCACTTTCTGTCCCATGAATCCTTTATATTACTCCTCCAAAACAGGATTTTATGATCTTGAAGAAAGAACCTCTTTAGCTACTGAGTATTACTTTTAATGATCATTTTTTACAAGAAATTCAAAGAAATCTATAGAAAGTGTCTTTCACTAAAAACACTTGCCCATAGCCACATGGATCTGTTCTTGTTGCTGAGGTACAAATATAATTTCGGAGTGCTTGAATCCACTGGATTTTGAGGAGACCTATAAATTTTCACAACTTATTCAAATTCTTTCAAGGAGCTCCATTACCAGTGTTTCTAAAAAGAGAAGATCCACATGTGATAGTCACATCTGCTGAAGGCAACATCTCATAATTGTTCACATACTTGAATGACATGTCTTGCACTAATTTTCTTATCAACACAAAACCATGAGAGCAGATAACGAAGTCCAGTTTCTTAGAGGGTTGCCTCTGACCAATGCTTTTATGTATCTTCCTTGTGTGTTGATTCTTCAGGGTCCAGTTCAGCCTGCAGCACCTCCCTCAGTACAGGACTGACACCATCACTCTTCTCTGTGCAGATTTGTATTTTCAGGCACCCTTGATCAACTTGGTTCAAAAAGACTGCGAGGTTCAAAAGATACTGGGGAACAGATGACAAAGCCGGAACGTAAGCCTTGTTTCTTGGGAGAACAGGCTAAGAAGATAAAGTAGAAGTGAAAGACTTATTTCTTGTGATGACTGACTGTATAACCATTTTGGGTTTTAATCATCTCATTGGTTTTTATCAGTATTCCCATATCTGCCTATGTACTCTGCTTCCTGTACATCATCATAAGTACCTGTACAACAGGATTTTCATTTCCACTGTGAGCTAGTTATATCCCACACTTTCAACTTTTCATCACAACTTTTATTTTCATTGACATACAACAGTCTGGACTCACATTCTCAGTTTCTGGGGGAAAAGACACCCCAACAACTGAATTCACCTTGAATACATCATTGCTACTCCAAGTCCACTATAATAACGAGAGGAAGAATGTTCCTGTGATGCAGCCAAGCAATTTCAGCACTGGTAGAGCTGCATCTGCAATGGTGCTGTGTTAGGCTGCTGATTTAGCTTCTTAGCATACTGCCTGAAGCTCAGCAGTGACCGCGTAAAGCTGACAGAAAAGCAGCAGATGGTTTAGCCTGGGAAGGTGAGAAACTAAAATACTGACTATACATCCCTCCACTACACAGATATACAAACATTTACATGTGGAAAGGCATAATTAAGGTTTTGTGCTTTAAAATAATTCTTTGCTCCACAGTTTACTAGATAGAAATCTCAGAAGAATGTTCAGCATATAAACAGAACCACAGTTATAGACACATAAAGCTGTCAAATGCAAGTACCTGAACAACTAAAACAGCAACAAACATTAAAATCCCCAAGCAATATCTGTCCTAGGAGGCTGGAAAGAAAAAAGTGTTATACTTACAATAGACAGTCTTGGGTCTCAGGGCTTTCTCTTTCTTTAATTATGAAGATGCAAGTCATCCCAAAATAAAACAAGAAAAAGAAATTAATGTGCTGCACCATTTGAAGGAAAAACCTAGTACTTCCTGAGAAGCCTTCGCAGACCAATCACATTACAGGCCAAAGTTTCCATTGTCCTATAGGAAAAATTGGAGCCTTTATGATTTTCTGCAAAAGCTGGAAGTACTGACAAAAGTGTACTTACAGTTAACACAAGTTTTATTTCAAGAAAGCCTCATTATTTAAGTTTCAAGAGATGATTTTGGACTGAAACACAACACCTCAAAGATGCCAGGAAAACCTTGAGTTCTGCATGACTGCAGCTCCTAAGCTTGCAAAAGTTGTAGTTCCAACCAAAAAAAAAACTCTCCAGAACCCCCCACCATTTTGAGTAGATTTGGCTAAACCTTAAGGCTAGCCAAATCTCATGAAAGATCTTTCATGTAATGAAGAACAGGAAAAGTGGCTTTTATCAGCTGAATCCAGAACAAATCACTTTCTGCCAGAATCTAAGAAAAAGAGGAACTTAAATTTCCACTTCAGAACACAGCTAAAGCAATCCTGACTCATTTTGAGAACTTTTTGCAAATAAACACAAACTTGCCATTTACATGAAAGAAACAAAAAGCATGGTCATTCCACCCATAAATCATCTGCCTGTCCAGAGTGTCCATGGAGTTAAGTGCTATATTTTCAGAATTCAGTGGCATGGAAGAGATAATGCACATGGGTGTGACAATTCAATAGGAAGTAAGACTGACACAACAAAGTTAATTGTTTGAGAAGCCAAACAGCTGTCCTTCCATAACAGTTAGGGAGTTACTCAAGTCCTAATATCGCCACAGATAGTGGATGGTTTTGTATAAGCTCAGAAGGATTTTGTAAACTTAGAATATAGACACAACTTCCCCTGCTGTTATTCTGCTCCAAGTTTTTGTTACTTGCCATTCTGAAGATTTACCACAAACAGCTGCTAATACCAAGTTTTTCACACAAGCGCAGAAAACATTAGCAACTGGGAGCTGCCAATCAAAAGAATTTCCTTCTGACTATTTTCAGACAATCAGCTTTGATTGCACTTCGGTTACTGCTGATATCACAAATGGAGTTTCAGCGCTGAAGCTAAGGGGTAAATTTTACTGTGATCCCTTCTACTTCATCAGGAATTAAGATTCTCACACATTAGGTAAGCAACTTATTCTCTGTCCTGGGTCAGGTGTTGCAACAGCTGTTTTTGAGCTGAGACTATGAAAAGTTAGAGTAACTTTTAACAAACTGTCTAACTTTGAGAAGCCAAAACTCAAAAACTACTGTTTTTAAGGGTTCAAACCTCACACACACACTGTAATCTGAAAGAGGTACTGCACAGAGTAGTTTTCCACACAATTCAAGTTCACAGGTCATCTAACAGAAGAGTTTCATGAGCATAGTTAAGTATTACATAAATATAATTTAGTTGTTCTTAAACATATACACCCTTGAAATACATCTGTTAGATGTCAGCAGCCTGTACATGGAAATTCTATTTATTTTAATTCTTCAAGCAAATCAAGTTTTTGGATGGTTTGTTTGTTTTTCTCAAAAGAAAAGCTCCACAATTCAAGTCTCTCTGGATCATAAAGATAGGCTGCAGAACACAACAGCATGCTTTTTGAGACCAAATATAAATATAAATAATGCAATAGCAGGTAATTTTCCTCTAACTGAAACATAGCTATGTTAGCATTCCAAGTATCAACACAAAAATGCTCGACTGAAATGCTTTTCCAGCATGGTTGATTTTAATGCCATAAGAAAGGGCAGAAAAGTTGCCTGTACATCAGGTATTTTCAACCACAGGTTCTGATGCACAACAACCAAGGATAAGAGGCAGAAGAAATTAGAACACTGAAACGGTAAAGACAAAGACTAACAGCCCTCTTCACAGATCTGAACATTCCTTGTTTCTAATGAGCTTGCAGAGTCTTGAATGCAGATTTTTTTCCTTTTGGGACATGGTAGGCATTTCTACCTATCTAACTCCAGATATGAAGGAACCTTGAATCTTTGACAGAGCCATAAACAATCTTCATCTGTGCTCCAAACACAGTTCACAGAAGAGGCAACACTTTGGCTGGTGCTATACCTGTAAAGGGCCATTCAAAAGACATGGAAAAAGACATTCCACTCTAGGATTTCCTTTCTAGCAAGTTGAGCAATAAAGTAAATGCATATTTACAAAAGCAGAATTAAATATATCACATACCACCATATCTCAGGTATATGCACAGCAGGTATATTTTATTTAGGAACTGTTCCCTCAAAAGGCCTAGACTTTTACTCAGCTGTCAAAAAAACCATAAACAAAACAGCCAAACAAACTCACCTTTCATGCAGTGTATCCCCCATTACTCTCACAGGCTTGGTTCAATGAAAAGCATTAGCAAGCTTAGTTGTTTTCCAAATATTTTACCATAATGGATGGAAGTAACATTCAACAATTTTTCAAAGCATATCATAAATGACAATTCCAGTTTCCAGAGCCAAGAATTATACACACATGTATGAACGATATTTCGGCTAAGTCACTTTCTGCAACTCCCCATCGCATCAATACCTGTTCAGCAACAAAACCACAAAACTCACCATTGTGCAACTATACAGAGGTCACACAGCACTCAGTGCACAAAAAACACACAGCCTTGTACTGGGATCACCCAGCCCCTCAATCTTTTGTCCAGCAGCACTTTTTACATGGGTTTGGCCTCATGAACTACCAGCACTAGAAAAAAATTAGATGTGCATTCTTATTACTCAAGCTCCAGTTGAAGGACGTGAAAAGCATCACTGTCATGAACACTGAAGTCAGTGAGGAACACAAACTCCTAGCACAACAAAGAATCAACTCTCAGGGATAGAAACTAAACAAACTCTGAAGAGGTACACTATGTAGAATAAAATTATTAGCTAATATTTTGTAAATTAATTCAAAGATTTGTGAACTTCTATGTTTCAGTTCCATATACAACAGAATGCAAGTGCTAACAATTTTTATGAAATTAGGTAACTGATCATCTACTATTTGACTAATTAAAACACTGTGACTTGCTTGGAAAAAAATATCCACATAAACTTTGAAGTGCAAATGGAAAAGGCTTCAAATATACAATACCTTATCAGGTAACCAAACTAGGAAGAAAGGCATTGCATTCACTAATGATTTGCTGGATATATTTTTAAGTTACTTCTATTTGCAGTATGTCACTGAGCCTATTTCCACCCCTTGAAATGAATCACACATCAACCCAGAGGGTTACAGAGCACTGAGCCTGCAAATATACAAATGCAAATACAAATTAAACAACTCAGGACTCACTTTCTTGTGAGAATGTAGACTCAGATTAATGCACAAAATTATTTGCCTTCAACACGGAGGAATTTCATGAGGCTTTAGGTATAGGTTTATTCTCTTTTATTTGGGGAAGTAACAAAATATTCTGTGTAAAACTTCCATCCAAATTATAACAAATCTCAGCAGTCTGCCTAAACAACCAGGAAGAGGCAGGTACATTTACATTTTGCCCTTCAGCAGCAAATTATTTAGGCACTGTCAGCTCAGACAGTCAGACTGAGTCAGTACAGGAAAAACATCCTAACCATCTCTAGCTCATCAAAAGCAATCTCTCTGGAGTCCAAGGAGTACAGCACACTGGAATCACACTTTGTCAATAGAATAAAGAATTTGACTTAATTATTTCCTTATACATATGTCACTATTACATTTCTCCCGAGTGAGGCATTCGATACAATTTATCTAAGAAGTATTCCTAGATGTTTGCAAAGCGACCTCCTCTGAAGAAATTATGCAATCCATTTTAATCCTTAGGAGTCAATGGTATTGATACTCAGGAGAACAAACCGCTCAACATATAGAGATGAAACAAAAGTATGCAGAAATAACTTCTGTACCTATCCAAAGTCCAGCATAATCAAACTACCCAGGTGACCAAAAAAAAAAAAGATAGAATAGCCATGTACACAGAGACAACAGAAGTATTATGTGTCAGGTAGTTGAGCTTTACTATCACAGCTACTCAATAACACATTTTACTTTGAATAGCTATGGAAATGTGGGCCAATGAAATTAGAATCATTTCACACATGTAGCATGTGTTTACATTTGTTTCTTGATGTTTTCCCAGTGACTGTCCTTCTGATGGAGTGCTTTTTCTTTTTTTGTAACACTTTTTGGTGGAGGGTAAGCACCTCTAACAATGCCATTTTAAAAACAAATGGGTAACTGATAAGAAATAAGTAATCTGACTAAAATTATAAAAATGGTTGGGGGGCTGGCCAGGACAGTATTGTGATTTAGGTAAAGAACTACTATCTTCTCTCCATTTTGTTATGTTGTTGTCAGGACATCCTTTGGTATTAGTTTGAAGAGGAAGTCCTATAGCCAGGAACTAAGAGCTCTTCACTATCAACACCTAAGCTGTATCCAAAAGGAATGTAAGCTCAGGGCTTTTATGGTTACTTCAAACCTACTGACACAAAAACTTGAAATAACTCTACAATTTCTGATCTTTTCCCACCACAACATACAATAGATTTAATAATTTAAAGTAAGAAATTAGAGATAACTGAAAAGAATGATGAGGCAGTCTTGGAGCAGCCACATGACTTACAGGACTCGACACACCAGGACTAACGTTTATCATCTAACACACCCAGTTTTTCAACCTGCCCAATTCTTGTTCATTATCAGTTTGCAGGCCTTCCTTAACACAAGAAAGTTGGACAGATGTTGCCTAGAACACACATGGATTTCCACAAGGGAAACAGAAGGAAAACTACATGCAGATTTTCTGAGAAAATAACCACTACTTTTTCTACTTTAAAAGGGAAAACCAGCAATAATTGGATTGCTATGAAAGTTAGCTGAGGAAAAAAAAAAGAAACATCACAAAACCAAAGGAATTCCTTGCATCAGCAAGGACATTTGGCAGGACATGAAAATACTACAAGGGAACAAGAAGCCTCAATCCTGGAAGAAAAAAAAAGGGTTTGGAGAAAGTGGAGCCACTGACTCAAATAAGCATCAACACTACTAAAGTGATCAGCAAGCAAATAACAAAATACTATTACTCTGTCTTGAAAGCAAAGAGGTGGGGAGATGTCCCTCATCTACAACAACAAAAAAAAGGGCCTACAAACACCTGAGAAAGACAGTATTGCAGTTAGTCTTTAATGGTCCAGGAAGAACAACATGTCATTAAGAAAATGTCAGAGCAGGCACCTCAGTGCCACAACAGTACAAACAATCTGATGACACTTGAGTACAGACAGCTATGTCTCACCTTTATAGACTGAGAACAGGGTGGAATTTTTAATACCAGACAATCATCAGCCAATCAACAGTCAAAGGTTCAGCCAAACAACATTTGCAAAAGCCTCTTCTCTAAATACATCCTCTCAGAACATTGTCTAATAATTTAATTCATTTACTTGTTTTATGCTTAAACCAGGGAGCTGTTATTGAGATGCTTGGAAAAAAAAACAAAATCAAAAACAAAATCAGAACTGTCAGACTTGTTAGTTGAATCTGTGTTAGCCCTCCAGGAAATGAGACGTTAGTATCAAAGTAACAAGTAAGTCAGTTTCCAGTTTTGTTCACAGTACAGGTGAGCTACATAGATTCTGCAAAATAGAACAGTAACTTTACCAATTGTATCCAAAACCAGAAGGTTACACTCTTTCACCATTTCCGGCTCCCCATGTAATTCAAATGCTAATTTCACAATTAGCACACGTTTACTTTTAGGTATGGCTGATGTTTTAGGTTATATGCTGTACAAAGCGCAGTTGTGAGACTCCCACCTCCTTATATTTTCTTGGGATATTTCAAGCAAATTACTGTGACAGATCTATCAGTAAGTTAGATAAGCACTTGAACCCATGTGAAATCAAGAACTGAGTCCCAGATTTATGATTAACTTTGCATATACATCCAATATGGAAAAAGTTTACCTTTCTATGCTTCGTACCACGATAGTGTGACTGAAGACTTATAGAACTCACACAAGAAACTTTACAAACCTGAAAGAGATAAATTGAAAGCACATCATCAGTTATGCTACAGATATTCTGTGGCTGGTGCTACATAAGAACTCGAAATACACCCATTCCTACCGTGTAATTCTCAAGGTCTTCTTTGACTTAACAGTACACTTTGCATGACATTTAAGACAGCAGCATACCACTAAAATGAACAGAAATAGTATCCAAACCTGTTCAAATAATGCTTAAATACATGTTTAAATAAATCAGGTGGTAAGAAGTTTTTAAGAGCTTTCTCCTTCTCTCGTACCACTACTTTCTGGACTCTTAGTTTTCTAAACATTGTCAGGCTAGAAAGCCAGCAAAAAAGGATAATCATATAGTAACTAGACAAGAACAGAGGCAAAATTATGCCCTAGAATAACTGCAACCCTGTTCACTGTTACATCAAAGCGATCAGAGGAACAATGGAGGAAGACATCTGCATCTCATTAAGATCCAGACATACATACACCATTGCAATAATTAACGGAAAACGTTACAGATGTACAAATATTTCGTACTATCTCTAGTTTAAAAAAAAAAAAAAAAAAAGGGAAAGACTAACGCATGCTAACATTGCCTATTCTCTTGACATACTGTTGCAGAGCTTGAACGCGCCAGAAGAACATTCAGTGCTAGAACAATAATAGGATATCGACCAATTTAGCACGCTGAAGCCTTTAAAAGATAAAAGGGCCCCTGTGCAGCCCGCCTATGAGAAACACTGACCAGAGATTGGAAAGGCTACAATTAAGAACCATCACATCTCACCCGTGACGGCTCAAGAACAGCCCGAATTCACCGCACCCTGAGGCAAGAAGCTCTCCCAGGGGCCGACCACGTTATTCTCCTCTCACTCACAGGTCCCCCACACCGCGCCTGGGTCAGGTCGGAGAGCGCGGTCTCCGGTACCCGCACACCTCGCAGTGCCCGCACTCGAGCACCCGCCCCTCAAGAGCCACCAAAGAAACGCACTCACTTCGCAATAAAACACTTTTCTTTCAAATTTCGCTTTGCCGTCTTCCGCCTTAACCTCCTCAGCCACGGCGCTCATCCTGCACAGCCGGGGCGGGGGGGCGAAAGTAACCAACCTACAATAAATCCAAGTCTTCTCCGCAGGGCGCTTGCCAGCGATCCGCTGGGGGCGGGGGAGGCGAGGCGGGCGGATGGACCGTGTTATTATTCGGCCATTTAGGCGTTATCGCTGTATTTCAGCACCGAACCACATCCCTCGCCACCGGCACCGCTTTCCGGGGGGCTCACGCCCGCCTGCGTCACTTCCGGCACCGCCGCAGCCACGCCCCGGGCCAATGGCGAGCGGCCATTGGCGGGCGGCCGCGCGCGCCTTAGCCAATGGGGAGCCAGCGCTGCGCTGCGCCGCGCGTATGGAGTGTCTGTCTGTCTGTCCGTCCGTCCCTCCGTCCGTCCGTCCCGGAGCCCCCTGGCGGGCCGGGGAGGGCAGCGCCACAACGAAATGAGAGAGGGCTCTGGGGCCGGCTCAGGCATCGGTGGAGGCTGGGGCCAGGCCAGGGTGCACGCTGGGACCACTTTAGGTCTGAGTGGGTACTGGGACCGGTTCAGGATGGATACTGGGACCGGTTCAGGATGGATACTGGGACCGGTTCAGGCCAGGGTGAGTGCCAGGACCAGTTTAGGTTACAGTGGGTGCTAGGACCAGTTTGGGATGGATATTGGGACCAGCTTAGGATGGAGCGAGTTCTGTGAACAGTTTAGAATGGATACCGGGACCAGTTGATGAGGGGAGCTGGGAGGTGTTCAAGGGGAGGATGCTGGGGGGAATACTGGGACCAGTTCAGCCCAGAGTGGGTACCAGAAGCAGTCTAGGCTGGATACTGGGACCAGCTGAGGGTGCATACTGGAACCAGATCAGGCCAGGGTGAATGCTGGCTCCAGTGTAAGGTGGATACTGAGTCCGGTTCAGGCGGGGGGGACAGGTACTGGGACCAGTCAAGAGCAGATACTGGGAGGGGCCCAGCGTGGGCAGGTGTTGGAACTCGTCCAGAGGGGATATTGCAAACCAGATGAGTTCGGGGGCTGGCACCAGTCCTAGAGTGGACGAGTGCTGGGCCCGGTGGGGGGAGTTTTCCAGGCCCGGTGTGGGGAAGAGGCAGGAAACATGCAGCAGCGGCTTTAATTTAAATGCAAATATTTTATTTTAAAATGTCTCAGCTTTACACTTCTGGCTTGTAATAAATGTAAAATATAATTTAAGAAGTACGCTTGAAAGTTCCTTCTAAAAGCAGGCTGAGGGAGACAGTACAAAACACAACAGAAAAGTGCTCCAGGTTCAAACAACATGCCAAAACATCAGATCCACAGCTCAGTGCCCGGTTTTATTTAGCCACAAATATATTTTATAGGTATGTTAGTGATACGCCGTGACACCCATGATACTCGTACACACGAAGCAGCACAGCTGGTGGTGCTCACACATTACCAAAGGTGATCCCACAGGATTCCCTGGGATGGCTTCCCTGGGGCTGGGGGGAGGCTGTGCCTGCCCTGCCTCTGGGCTGCCAGAATGCTTCACCTCTCCCAGTGGGACACATGCACGCCCCAGCCACATGCCCCAAAGCAGGCATCACCTGCCTCATCCAGCACGTTTTCCAGTAGTGCTGGCGTGGTCGTGGTGTTCTTTCCAGAAATACACCCTCCCCCCCAAAAAAAATATTTGTGGGGACCATGGAATGCCGGAAAAGCCAAAGCTGTTGGTAGAACTCCATACACCTGTTTGTTAGTCACAGAACCATAGAATGATTTGGGTTGAAAGAGATTTTAAAGATCATCCAGTTCCAACCCTCTTGCTGTGGGCAGGGACACCTTCCACTAGACCAGCTTGTTCAGAATTTGTCTTGTCCTCCACTGTGTTCCTTCAGGAGAAGCGGGAATGACACTTCTAATACAGTATTATTAGTGAAGTTTGATGACAGATTATACCCCTTAGTGGTGATGTTATTGGTACTCATATTTTCCATGGGCATTTCTGTAGCAGTCAGTGTCTTTTACATGGAGTCACATTAAAATGCTTGATCATTATTTGTGGTTCTAATCTCAAAATCTAAACTGAAAACATTGCATTGTGCATGTCACGTAATGCTGCCATGCCTTTCTTTAAAAAAAAAAAAAGTGCAATTGCACAGTGAAAGAATACACATGTAGAAAAAAAAATGAGAGAAGCAAAAAGTAGAAAATATGTTCCTTGATTTTTTGGAAGAGATACCATATCTAAAGAAAAAAGGATTTAGCAGCATATATATACTTGCAGAACTAAAATGTTAGTGGTAGCTCAGAGTTTCTTGACAATGCAGCCTCCTGAAGAGAGTTTCACCAGCAAAGTGACCTTTTTTCTGCTTTAGGAGTACAGCTGTAATTAGTGAGTACCTCTGTCTTAATAAGGAGGGCAGGGAGAAATAGGGGATTGCACTTCTGCTTAACACTGTTCTTTTGGCAAAACTTTTGAAGTATGCCTCCTAACGTGGAAATAAAGCTACAGACACAGAAAACCGAAAGGGTGGAGACCAAAATGTACCATCCTATACAATCAGAAAAGTGGAAAAGGTAGAGGAAGTAAAAGGAACTGCCTTTAAGCAAGAAAATGTTCTTTGGTTTTGTTAAGAAGGAGTTCAGGACGGAAGGGGTGTAAGGACGGACCCTTTCAGAAGAGGGAAGTTCGTTGACCATATAGAGGAAGAATCTTCTATAAGGTAAGAGTAGGAACAAAACTGAATACTATTACTGAGAACTGAGATAACTTTTGCCTTTTTGAAGTTCTTTCTTAGAAAGGCAAAATTTAAAAAAACCCCAAAATTTTGTTTACACACAGCAGTTGATGCTTGCTTTTTCGTATTTCACATTTTAAATGAACAAAGGAAGAATACGTATGGTCCAAAAAAAAGTTAAGGAAAAAAAAAAAGAAAGAAAAAAGAAAAAGAGATTCAGAAGGGAGAGCTGACATCCTCCTGTGGTGCAAAATGAGGAGCTCTACTTCACCTGATGTTTTTTAACATAGCCTTTTAATTAGTTAAATACAATTACTAAAACTAGCTAAGCAGCTGATGTTCTTTTGTTGCCTTCTGTCACATCTTTGTATTAATCACTGGAATACCATAATTCTACCACTACAAATGTGAAACTGGAGCTGTCTCTGGAGCTCTGTTGCATGAAGAAAATCCTGAAAAACTTCAGACTGCACAGATGGAGCATCAGCTTCACAACTACCAGCAGCAAGAGAGTTAATGCACACACTGAATTTGCCAGAGTTTGGAAGACTAACCCCAGGAAAAGAACAGAGGCACTTCATGCTTCCTAGAATGATGTCTTCAGTCTGATCGAGAAATGCAACTTAGCACTGAATTGCCTCAGTCCTTGTTTTCAAAAAATTATTTTTAGCCTGAAAAGTTATAACAGTTACAAAATTGGTTCTACAGAAAAAAAATAAGGACAGAATTTCAGACCACAGAGTTTTTAACCGTGTGTGAAGAATTAATGCTGTGGTCACAGAATAATTACACCTTGATAGTAATATGTATCAATCATGGTGATCTTTTCTCTCCCCAAAATTTCTCTTAACAATTATTTTTTGACTTTCCCTCCGAATGTCCCCTCATAGAAAGTTTTTGCCTAAGCACAAGCAAATGCTTGGATCTCCATATGTTTGTTTGTTTGGTTTTTTTAAAAGTACTTTGTGGGTTTAGTATATTTTCCAGCCTGTTGCTGGTGACTTTGTTCAGAGGTGTTTCTGGTAGCATTATAGGGAAATGTATTCTTAACGACAAAAAAATATGCCACTTGTCATTGAAACATGACAAAGATGTATTTGTCAGGGTGGTAGTGTCTATGGACATAAGCTAGTGGGTGCAACCCTCCTGTATGAATCTCCTTCAGATTGATAAAAACCTTGTGACTAAATCCTGAACATGGCCACCAGCACTGTCTCTTGCTCACTACATGTTACACATGCCTGTTTCAATTGTGACACGTGATTTCACACAGGACTTTGCAAGATTTAAAAGAGGAAAAGAAACTCCAGGAAGAGAAACTGCTGTTCTTTTGAGAAATTTTCCAAAATCTAGTTTAGAGGTAGGGATTTTGTCTCAGTATGATCAGAAAGGTATTTCCATTTTTAATGTTTGCACTAAGAGACGAGGGAGAAAGAGAGGAAAAGAGCAGAAATGAAGGAAAGAAAAATAGAGCAACGGCTCTATACCCATGTCATTCTGAGTTTGGTTTTTTAGTTACATGACACTCTAATGAAAGAAAATGAATACGTTTACATTTTTTACCACTACCTAAGGCAATCTATGTATTCATAGGTAGGGTAAATGGTGTCTTTTAACTACTTCAATTAAAACATCACAACTTTTTAAGACAAAATAATGGCTTCTCTGAAAAAACTGCAGTGGATGAGGCTGTCCTATTTAAATTCCAATATGGCTTCAACATAAAGAGCAGCAGAAGCTGATCTTATCCTACAGAATATTCCTTGCCTCAGGCTTGTTGCCTCTCAAGTATTTTAAGCACTAGGAATTTCCAGAAGAATTGCACATGCCCTGTCAATCTCAATACCATATCAAAGGATGAGCACCTAAAGTCTAACTGAACTTGCTAATGCTCAAATCTCAGACTTCCCTATACCATCCAGAGCAGTCTCAGTTCTAAGAATTTTAAGAATGCATTCTAATAAAGTGTGGTTAAATCATAGAGATATACTTTGCATGTTACAAGCAAGGAGTAGGAAGTTAAGTCTTTCCTACAGAGAATTTAGGTACAGTCCCTGTAATCTTTCATTTCCCAAGTTAAATCTCCAAACTGAGGACAACTGAAACAAGTTTACTGCTTGCACAGTGTTGCTCTCACTCAGATTTTTGAAAACAAAGCTTTACTTAGGTGTCCAAAGACTCTAAAGTGAATATAAATTACTTATTGGGTTATCTACAGTGGAGGTCTGCCACAGTTTCAGTCAGTGGTGTAACTGCAGGAAAGTCTACTCTTTTTTTGTGTACAAATTTACCCGTATGTCAAATCATGTTGTTTTGCAGTAAAAATAGTGGCTTTCAGTGGTATTTTTACAATGCTCAGCAACTGACAACTGAAATCAGGTGACATTCTCTTGATCAGCAGCTGTAGCACTGATAATAGTCTCTGCTATCTGTGGACCAAGTAACATCTCAGGGGGAAACACCTTCTCACAGCTTTTCGAACTGCTCACCTTCCACACCAAAAAATACCCTCCCCAAAGATCAGAGGATTCATTCTGTCTCAACCTCTTGAGAACTTATGGCTGAAGAAGTTTGAATTCTATTATCATTCAGGCATTTCTTTCAGCCTGAATGCTCCAAGTTCCTATTAGGCAATCATTTGACGAGACATTTCTTCTACAAGAACATTTTTTTTGTTGTTGCTACAGTAAATGCATTGGGAAGCTCCTGAAAAAGACTTTAGGGCTGCACTTGAGGGATACAAACACCAGTTCATTAAGGATATAATCTAAATACAAGTGATTGAAAACATCTGAAACACTACTTCTCAGTGCTAGTTTTTAAACTAATACCAAAGCAACAAGAACCACTAAGAAAATGTAAGCCTTTTAAAGAACTGCTCTGTCTTTCATGCTATTTACTGGTCAGTGTCAGGGGGTCATTAATGTCTGCATACAAAAAGGTTCTATAAGGTTAAATCAGTGGCAATTTAACTGAGTACAATGCCATGTGAGATTTCAGTCCAGACTCAATCCAGGACAGATGTCATGGGAAGAGGATGAAGGAATAACATCTGTGCCTTAAACACAAATAGCAAGAGATTCTTTTTATGTAGTAATTTCCTCTGTTCTTCCCAAGAACTTAGTAAGAACTGATCTTTGTTAATCATTGACAGTGGTTAGCAAGTGTCCAAAAAGTGGATAAACTGCTGATCTCTTGATGAGCTCAGTTCTTGGGAGATTGCAGCACTGCACATGTGATAACTTAGACCAGGAAGAATTCCACTGATACCACATTTTTTTCATGTGAGACCTGAAATAACAACTCTGCCACAAATTAAGTGGGCTAAATACAAACACAATGTGCAGGATAAGTGGGTTTTTCTTGGGTTCAGACTTTATGGAATTATGAGGAAACAAACCTGGCTGCATTTACACAGCAGGGAGTCAGTGTGACATCTCACTTTTGAGTCACACATTCATCCTTCCTCCTAACGGGCCATTACATCTCTTGTATCAGATTTGATTGCCTTACATGCAGAAGCTTCATCTATCTCTATAATATCAATCCAGATGTGTAAAATGTATCTAGGTTTGTTCGAAATATGAGAAAAATAATTCTAACTGAAATAAGCCAGGAATACCCTGTAGTAGAAAGAGTTATGTCAACAAAAAAGCGTTTATTCTGTAACAGGGGACACTTTTAGAGAATGTCTGTTGTTAATATAAATTGCTTCTGCACTGAAGAGAGAAATCTGGCTGGTATATTTCTCCCACTGTCATCACACCAGGGAATATTTCTAAGCACAGACAAGTAATTCAGTGGCACAGTCCTCTACAGAGTTGCACCTGGTGTAACCACTCCCATCATGCAAAATGGTGCCAGCATGTCCAGATGAAGGTAATAATGTTCTAAAGTCATGTTTCACCAGTGTAAATGATGAGAGAAGGTGCAAGGTAGTGTGAAACCAAGCCCAGGTAGTCTCATTTGGGGGGGTGTGACAGTGATTCCAAGTGTGGAATTAAATGAGCAGCTTTTCAGCAGTCACACTAACTTGCCTCTAGTCATCTATTCCCACACTATCTTGTTTTCCCATTATCTCATTTCTACCAGGAAGCTGCATAAGGAGCTGGACTGGGGAATATTACACGGTTCATGGCACAACCCTACCAGCAGCTATGAGGCCACAGCAGAGTGTCTGGCACCAGGAAACAAGCAGTGCCACTGCTACATGCCAAGCAAAGGATTATGAGAGCAACTCTGTGAGAGTCTAAAAGAACAGCTGCTCATAATTACATAGATAGTGAATCAGTGAAGCAGACGTTGTGCAGCAACACTGATTTATGGCAGTCTCACTCTTCATTAATAACCAGTTTTCTCCCCCACAGGTACTTTTGCAGTTTGGCTTGGACTTCTGTGATGTGAACAGTGAGGTACTGGAGAGTGGTGTAAATTCCACCACTGCTGTCCAGCATTGGAATGGGTTCTGATGTTGGATTGCACCCACTGGTGGGAGTACTAAGGCAAGGATATCAAGACTGTCTCAAATAAGAGGCAGCTCATAGCCAACAGGGAACAGATTTACCTCAGACACAAAAAAGCTAATATTCTCATGTTTTGGATATGGTCAGCTGGCTTATGGCAGATTTTGAGCTACAGTAAGGTGTTTCCCCTCTTTACTGTCCAGTCTTGCTTTCTGCTAGGAATACTGCCTTGTGCAGGACAGTCATCAGGAAGTTCCACTTCAGTGCAAAGTGCAGCATTTCTGATCAAACTGTTCATAAGCACTTAGCTTACATGCAGAGAATATATATCTTTACATCTGCCAACTCTAATGTACAGGCAGTATCTTCTCTCAGAAAAAACAGATAGTCTTGGAGAAGAGCAGCCTCCTAGGTGCAGAACCATTGCACTGCCTGAAGACTACACTTATCCCACATACTTATAGCATTTGGGAGAATTTTATGCCACTCTCCAGACCACACCCTTAGTGACTAATAGATATAGAAATGAAGACATTATAATTATTTATAACATTTTGAAAAAGAAAACATTCATTATAGGGCTTCTTTCAAAAAGCACATATACATCTAAGCATTTTTTAAATGATGTAGTTTTTATACAGGTGAAGTTGATAAAAAGTTGAAATAGTGCAATTTTAAAACAAAAGTTAGTGCAGGAGTCAAACTACAACAACAATAAAACCCAAGATATAAGTTGTAGATTTTTTTTTTGTTGTGGAAATACATTACTACATGGGTTCAAAGGAAAGTATACACTCTATTTTCAAAAGCACTAGAGTGCACCAAAATGCTTTTGAAAGGTACACATCCACCAGACAGCTCTCAGTGAGACTAAGATTTTCTTTTGGGATTGATATTAGGAAGCTTTTGAAAATAATTTTAGTATGGGATTCAGTTTTGATGTCAGATGATGATGTCTAACAAACTGCTACCAGTCAAATACATACTATCAAATAAAAAAGTGCATTTCCTTTGTCAATGTTACAAGTAAAACCAAGGAAAACAGTTGGAGAAATACTTTCTTCTCAAGTACATTTAACGACATTTTGTAACTCATTTAAAGAAGTGGATTACATCCCATTGTTCAGTTTTTCAGATAGCAACATGAAAGGCTGATTACTATAAAATGGAAAAATATAGATTGTAAAACATTAATATTATCAAGGAAACTTGATAATAACTTCAGTTTGAAGAGACATAATTTCTAATGCATTTTATGGAAGTCAGTTTTTTTAATGCGGTTCTTTTAATGTAAGAAATTGTGTTGGGAAGCCCTTGGCATCAATTCAGTGTTGAGATGAAGGAGTAGCTGATCTTTCTTATTAGGCTAGAAAAAAAAAATTAAAAAGCAAAAACTCTTAAGCTAAACTGGCCACACTGAAGATCATAAACGTCTTTGATTTGTACAGAGGCATCACATCAGCTTGAGAAAAACAAACAGGACAAAAGCAGGAAACAGATATTGCTAGACCTTGCTAATGCAGTGTAGACAAGAGAGGAAAGATGATGAAGACAAATCATCAGGTATACCTGTGCAGCGAGTAATGATTATTTTTCTGTGCCTGAGGTGTCGTCTTTCTTTTCTCTTTCCAAAGATCACTAAGAGAAGGGTGGTAGGGGGAGTAGGATGTGAGTGTGTCTGTGTCTTTCAAAATCTTTCCATTGGCTTTTAATTTTAGTAACTCATTTAACCCAACTGGAAGAGAATCTACAACTTCTTGCTTTTAACATTATAAATATTTCAAATGTTATAAAATCTATTGCAAAAATGTACATTCAGTGGTTTTATGAGGCACGGGACCTGCTAATGTATTTTCAGGGAAGCTCACATGTACTCTGTTCTGTCCGCTGTTGGACAATGGTGGAGAATCCAGGGGCTCACGCTTGATTGCTTGAACCAAGCAGGGGTTTTTAAATTCACACGGCATTTTGAACACCTCATTATTCTGCTCTTTCTCCTCCCCTGGGCTGGGGCTGTAGAAATGGCCGTAGCAAGCCGTGTGTGGCAAGTCAGGCATGCTTTCCAGACACATGGAGGAGTTCTGAGGGCAAAAAGGGGCCACCTCCCTGTTACGTGAACCCTTGCAGGATCTGTTCAAGTTTAGGTTGTTTGGATGATTTGCTACAATGCATTGCCAGTTGTGTGGTGTGTAAAGGCAGTGCCTTGGCTTCTGACAAGGCAAGGCTGGCTCACAAAGGTCCGGTTCCATTTTGAGATGCACTCTACCGGGGTAGCTACACACCTGCTTTCTCACCGAGCTGTTCTCATCCAGCCATGCTCGGTTTTGCGACATCAAGTAGTTGTCAGCAGTGTTTTCAGAATCAGAATCATATTCCATTTTGATAGGCATCTCCAAGGGAACGGCGGTGTCATAGAGAGACTCTGAAGATATCAATGGTCTCTGAAGTTTCAGATGGTCTGTCATATAGGTCTCTGCACAGCGCTGCTGGACGCCCGAGTAAGACTGGCTGTTTTCTACACTTCCCCAGTGGGAAGGACAAGTTGATGTCAAATTTAAGAAATTCTGGTCTCTGTTGTAGAATGATGCAGCTCTCCTGTTTGAACACGAGTTTATTCGCTGGCTCATAGAACAAGAGCTCGAGTTTCTTAAATTCCAGCTGCTGTTTGCTGTGCAGTTGTTTTGAATGCCTAAAACTGAAGTGTTAGAACTGAGAGGTTCCTCTTGCATGAAACACTCACCGTTAGTATGAGGCTCAAACTTCAATTTTACATTATCTTGTTCATTTTTTACTGCTGTCCAGTTAAGATGCTTCCACTGACCCAGAGTTTCAATGGCACTGTTACGGGAAAGACCCTCCAGGTTTCCTTTCAAACTGGCAAAACCGCTTAGTATCTTCAGTTGTTCATCTTCTTCCCTTTCAATAACAGTAGAAAAAAAAAAATCCAGTCAGTCAGAGTTTTCTAAATTATTGTGTTCTGGGATACAAAGAGAGTGACTTAATGTATGTGACAAGCAATATTTTGTCCTCCATATGGGACTCACACACTCTTGTCCATATAACCGTGCATTTGCTCCAGGGTAAAAAAGAATGTCCCTGAATCTGGGCATCAGTGTGTGTGCACAGCTACCTTTCTGTGGCACTGGTTCTCTTAAATTCTTGAATTCACACATTCTTCCTTCCATTTCAGACACACAGCTCACAAAGACCCTAAATATTGTAGTGATGTATGATAATTACCTTACACTTCTGTTCTTCCCTTAAAATGGATCTAAATAATATTTGTGTGTAGAAAATTCTAGAGATAAAATAGAAATAGTATCTTAAATGAGATGTATTTTGGTAACAAGGAACTATTTGGACACATAAGAACTTTCTGATCCATGAGAGTCTTATATTTTGAGAATGCAGAGTTAGCCGAGAGGAAATAAAATGCATGAATTAAATGCCTGAATAGTAACAGACATTCGTATTGGGTGGAGGTTTGTTCTACATGTCTTAATTGATGTTGTCTTTTGTTTTCTAAGATGGCCATGATGTCTAGCTGAAGTACTCAACACTGGTTGAAGAGGTCTGGCAGAGGATGTTGCCTGAGCATTTCCATGCCTAATGCAGCAGTTTTCAGAACATGGGGTCCAAATCTAGAGACTGAGGTCTTGAATTCACTCAGGTGCTTATTCCCAACCAGTGCTACAAAACCTCTCCAAACAGGAAGTGGACATCTCAATAAGAAACCAAGCGTGAAAACCTGAAGAGCTAATAAGGCGCTTAGAAGCTTTCTCATAGCTCGCAAAAGAACTTTTTCCTTGGGTATCAAATCAATCTGCAAGTGTAGGATTTTCCAGTAGAGGGAGTCCCTGTTGTTACAAAGAGAGAACTTCCCGTTCTAATAAATGTACAACAGGAAAGGAGAACATTTTCTCTCTCTCTCTTTTTTTTTTTTTTTTTTAATGAGGTATTAAATATTTTCAGACCCCTTCTAAATATTGTTATTTTTATTAATGACAGTACTGAGATGCAAATGATCTGATACAAGTTTGCTGCAGAACTAGCTTCTCAGAAAATGATCAGATTGGGAAGCAAAGGACTGAACAAAATGAAGTAGTCAAAAAAAGTTAAACTCCCAAATGAAGAGTTCTACAGTGAAATATTATCTAGTGAAAATTCTCCAAAAGAATGTATGTTTCCAAGAAGACAGCATACATTTTAACAAACAAACAAAACCAAAAAACAAACAAACAAGTAGTAGCAAGTACAAAGTCTATTGCACAAAGGAAGGATTTTAACCACTCAGAGGGCAAAAATGTAACTAAATAAACCAGTTTAGAAGTAGAGATACGAATACAAGAAACAACCCCTTTTAATCTGCTGAGTTCTTTCTCTCATATGGCAAGGTAATGTTTGTGCCATCCCAATAAAAATGAATCATAGAATCATAGAAACACAGAATCAGCTGGGTTGATAAGGACCTCTGAGATCATCAAGTCCAACCCCTGATGAAATGTTCCACCATCCTCAGATGGGAGCTCCTCTGCTATTCATGTGGATCCTGGGAGATACACTGCCTGCAAGGAGTATCTACTCTATTTTTCATTTATTTGTTTTCATCTGCAATGCCTTCTAAAGGAAAAAAAATCTGTGAATAGCCACATTTTAAACGCTGGGCCAGATGCACAACTCTCAGTCCCTCATTCAGTCCACTCTCTTATCTTATCCCTCAGACCAGCTGGAAGAGATACCTCAACAACACCCACAGGAACTGGAACAGAGAATCCCATGGGGAAGATGAAAAGCCTCTTTGGGAGGAAAGGGTAAACTCATCTGAGAGATCCTCTTTGAATGCAAATCTGTGAGATTAATTTACAGTCCATGACTGAGCCTACAGGCAACTAGATATATCTATCTACAAACATACAATGAATATGAATACACTTCTCCAGGTTATGTTGCATATACGCAGCTAAAAACATGAGCTCAACTGCCATCCAGAAAGAAAAAAAAACCAAAAAACTTAACATAATCTAATGTTGATATGTATAAAAACTAGGACTCTAGATTTTCAGGTGCAAAACAAAAACACAAAATACATTTTAGTGCAAGAAAGTTAAAACATATTAATAATCAAGAATTTTGTTTCTGTCTTAGTATGTATGTAAACTTTACTTCAGAAGAAAAAAACCCTGAAGACAGAAAATACATGTTGTTTAGTATTATAACAGCCATTTCATATGTTCCAAGACAGAAACGTATTTCCTTATAATAAGTAAATTCTTCTCATTCAGCTCTTCTCTTACGTCTCTACAGTCCTTATAGAAATTTCATAAATAAAGAATACACTCATTTTTCTGAATTTTATTTTTCAGTACTGCAAAATATACTTACTTTAACATTTGCTGTTGGGCAAGGACATATTCTGAACAACCACTTCGATACAGAAGTTGAGTGTTAGCTTGAACCCAGACCCAGTGATCTTCATTTGTTTGTACTTTGACTAGAGAAATGCCATTTTCTCCGTTATTCTTTGCTATACAATTTAAAAGAAAATCTATTTTAATGCAAACAGTATTTAGTATTTTTTCTTACCTAAACTATAGGTGAATGTTCACAGGTTTGTTTGCTGCCCTAGAATCATCAGCATAGGAGAGTTACAAACTGAGGAAGATTACATTTTAAAACTAAAATGTGAAAAGCCTAATGAGGCACTTAAACTGTAACCAGGGATTTTTCTCAGTATTACTCATTCCTTATAATTTTCCCCTTTCAGTAGTAGTAGTAGTAGTAGTACTATATGAACAGGAAAATTCAAGAAAAATGGGGCTGTTAGAGAGAATTGGTTTTAAAGCCATTAAAGATTTCCAGCAGATATGATAGAAAGATGAGTACAATTCTGCTCAAGAAGAAGCTGCCCAGTGAGGTAGAATCACCATCAAAATTTTAGCTGTTGTAAAATCTGAAATACAGCATAGACTTTAATTTTTACACAGCCAGGCATTAGAAAAGCATGAGTCAAAGCTGCAAGCAAATCGTGAGTTTTAAAGACAATGCATTCTAATTTTCCTCTGTTTTCTAATCTTTGGGGAAAACTAGCATTTGTAACATATCATATCCAGTTTACCTCAGAGGGATAGATATTGTTATTAAGTATTATGGTTTTCACATAATCTTATTAAATTCAGTGCTGCCACTCTCAGAAAAGCATACATTGAGTATTCTTCTTAACTATGATTGTTTATTTCTCTGTAAACTTTCTGCCCACTCTGAAATCACAGCCTGATTCAAGCATTATCTTTTGAGGTGAACAATTTTTTTTGCAGGTTTTTTGTTTTTGTTTTGTTTTTTGTAAAGAAGAGGTGTTAGAGAGAAGCAAAAAGGGAGCATTGGGACCAAAACCTGGAAATCCTAGCAAGAGGATATAAGACAAGGCTCTTTTTTCATAAACTGTATGTAATCCAGAAGTACTTAGCAGACACACCTTTGATTTGGTTTTCAGCAATCTGTAATGCATTAGTGAAAGCGGCACCTTCATGGTGACTGTTTCTTCCATATAATTCTGTTGCTTCACACAGCCCTGAACTGCCTTTTGAACTGGAGCTGTAGAGGACAGAAAATGCGGAAAATTCCTTGTCAGTGAATGACAACAAAGTAGAATCACAGACTGTAAAAGATATGATCTTCAAGCTGTTGACCATTAGCAAAGACTTATGGCTTAAGTAACTAACTAACTAAGTAATTATCTGTTTCCTGCATCATTCGATTGCTCAAACTAGTGTGTGACTGGATTTCTGTATTCAATTAAGAGGAATAGCTATGTTTAGGAATTTTCTACTTGTGACTTACTATATCTGGAACAATAAATTTCAGCTTGAATTGAAACAACTGCTGTGTATATTCTCCTCTGCCTATTCAAAGTACATTTGAGGTACATACATCACAGCGACTAGCGATACATTTGAGAGTAAGACTTCAATTTGCAATAATCACCATAATGATTTGAATAGATTTCTTCCAATCTTTATCTGAAAATGCTTATCAGGGTTTGAAAAGGGTGTAATGTCTGTAACACTGCTTTAAAAATGTTTCCCTCTGTTAAGACCATCAGAAAAAAAAAAAAAAAAGGACGACAACTACAAAAATTTGCCCACCTCCTTGGCTACCATGCTTCAGGCCTGAACCAAAGGAAACACTGAAGATAAATGACTGCTTCATTCTGGTCAAATCCTTGGCCACTGTCCAGTCAGATAGCAAAACTTAAGTAAAGCACTTCTCTTCTAGAAGCTGAATTCTGATCGTCAGTTAATTTCACCTGAGCCTCTTAAAACACTAGCAAGTGGAAATGATTTTGCAGCTCTACTCTAAAAGCCTGCATATTCCATTATACGAGCCTTCCAGCAATTTAGTTCTTGTCAAAAGCATGTATATTCTAGAATCACATTATACATCTGGATAGTGAATCCACACATACACAAACATAATCTAAGTAAAAGCCAAATTATGATACTGTCGGTCATACTGACGAGCATTTTGCTTCACAGTAATCAACCTCATTACAATAAGGTTATATTTAACCAAATAAGGGAAAACATAATCCAAGCTCCAAATATCAACTAAAATTCAATCATAGAAGAGTAACAAAACTGAATGTTAGGAAGGAAACGAGCCTGCACGCAGTCTGTACCAATCTTTCGTGATGGCTACCAAATTATCACCCCCAAGCCATTTAGTGCAATTGTAAACTCTCATGTTCATAAAACTTCTATTGAAAGATAAATGTATACACCACGTACAACTCATTACACTGTGTGTGAACACCCCTACACACACACATTCAGCTTCCTGAAGTTTTCCTTTTCCTTTGTTTGTTAACAAAATACTCAAGTCCAAATAATTGTGTTACCAGAAGATACTTAAATTTGAAAACTCCCAATAGAAATACTTTTTCTTTTCCATTTTTACAGCTAGTAGAATGACTTTGCTGCATTGGTAACTTCTGAAGGTTAGGAAGATATCCTAATGTTTCATTTTTTAATATAAAACTTCATATATATTAATAAAATACTTAACATGTATTATATATAAACTACAGTATATTGTGTTTTCTTGCATTATATTGTATCATATTATATTATAGTAACTGTATTATCTTTATTTTATATTAAATAGTTAAATCCAGATAAATTATTCACTTTTCTATGAAAGAGTTTGCGAGTTATTTAACGCAATTTGTGCTTTTTACATGCTTAATAAACGTGAAGCCCATAAACACCAAAAGATTAATTAGTAAATACTTTGTGTTTGCTGCTGTTGAATCATCAGCTTTGTGTTTTGCTTTCACAAGCAGGCTTTTCATCTTCATCTCCGTCACAGAAGGGAGCAGAAGCGGTACCACTATGCAGAATAAGGACAGCTGAGGTGGCAGTACTGTTCCTGATGAGGACTTCTTCCTTTGTCCAAAGAGAAACTTTAGTTTGCCTTGGAATTGCATTGTCTGATATTAAAAAAAAAAAAAAAAAAAAAAAAAAAAAAAAAAAAAAAAAAAAAAAAAAAAAAAAAAAAAAAAAAAAAAAAAAAAAAAAAAAAAAAAAAAAAAAAAAAAAAAAAAAGAAGTTAATCATTAAGTGTAGAAACACTTAAAATGCTAATACAACCTATAGACCATGTTATTTAACACCAAAAGGAGTTTTGAATCAGAGATTAGAACTAGGAATTTCATAACCTTCATGCCACTTCAGAGGCATGGTGAGTGGAGATTCTATCAACAGTAAAACAAGACATTTATTTGAAGCTGGTTGATTTTTCTTCTCTCTTGTGCACTCAAAGTAGAAGTTCTGTGTTACCTTCTGTTTGCCAAGACAGACAGTGTATAGTGCTGTAAACAGCTATTTCCTCTGTACCTCACTGAGGCTGGAACCATTATTTTTTCATACTCTGTTCTCTCCAGGGAGATGGTTTCTTAGTTTCTTTCCTCTTGCCCGTTACTTTCTCTGGGAAGCACGCGGACTGGCACAACCCAAGGACTGTGCAGGCAGATGCCAAGGGAAAAGTAGGCTCAAGACAGCCAGATACATAGTACACAGCTTGAAAGGAACCACCATCCCTGCCTCAAATATCTTTATAGTCAGAAGGCAGAGATCAAGTCAATAGCAAGCTACTGCCCCTCAGTGAAAAAATTACCTACCAAAAAATGACCAGAGAAAAATCTGCCCGTTTGACTTAGGCATTTTCCAGAGCTGCAAAATTAAAACAGGGATGTAGAAATGAATAACTGGCCTGGCTGTTAAGACCCACAGTCTCCAAGCAAATGAGCATCTGAGAGAGAAGTTGTACTTCCCTGTCTCATGGTGATCCTCTCATTTTCTTTGCACATGCCGTAGTTTCCCTTAAGTAGAAACAGCTTTGGTTTTTACTAAACGGAGAAGTGATTTCTTGAAAGGAGCATGAGAGAGACTTTCTAATTCTGGAGTTTATTTTTAAAGGACTCTTTAAGAAAGGGGAAAACAAATCATTATTATTCCTGTTCCTTAAAGCAAATATTTTGGGCTTTAATGTTAATAGTTGAAATTCAGGCTTGCCACCCCTGTGCTATGCCCAGCAAAAATTGAAGACAGATACTGTGCAAAAGAACTTAAAACATAAAAGTTTCTAGATTTTTTCAATTTCAAATATTACAACCTTTTTTTCCATTCTATCTTCTTTACACATATTAATAATTATCTTTAGGTGTTTCTTGTTAGTGCACAGCAAAAAACATATTCTGTCCATGACCCCCTACAATATTTGTGTTCTATATTTATGTTGAAGAATTTTTCATATAAAGTCATTAAAATCTTGTATGTCATGACTACAGTCATCTAAGTGAAATTATACTTACAAGGAAGCCAGAAGTACTGTCCAACAAGCAGCGAACTCGACAGATGAAACAGCGAGTTAAGAAGGAAGAATAATCTGTTGTCATGCTGTCATTCTCTTGTGCTTTAAACAATTTACTGAGAATATATTCTTCTCCTAGGACCAACAGTGAAGGCAACATATATCAGAACACACTAAGAAATAATGAAAATGTTCTGTAGCCTATTGAAGAGGCTGTTACAGAAATTGCTAAAAATTGTTTTATGGATGGGTGAATATTAAATTGTATCATGTATAGATACATCTGCACAAGTCCTACCAAAAATAAAATAAAAGCTCTACAGCGGGATTCAGGTGAATTTCTCCAGAAACTTTGACTTTATTTCCTGAGTTTCTGTAATTTTTAATGATGCAAAGTGGGGTAGCAGATGCTGATGGTTTTGAGATCAGAGATCAGAGAAAATGCATTAGAAAAAGGGACAAAATAAGGAAAAATGTTAATGCAAGAAAAAACAAAACAAAAAAATGGACAGTGGCTGATTAGTTAAAGTTCAGCTATTGCTTCCTTGATTTTTAATGAAGCATTTTCCAGTTTTGAACTATAAGAGCACAGCTTTTGAAATACTTCTCAAAAGACACAAGTGTTTATAATAAAATATAAACTGAAGAACTGAAATTCTCCATGATATAGATTAGTACAAAAATTCCAAATATTTGTAAATCTTGTAGTTTGAAATATTAGTGCATGTTGTTTGCATGTTTTCTGCGTACTTCCTACAAAATCTTGCCAAGTTCCTCAGGCATCTGTAAGTCTCTTGTATAACATAGAAACTGTTTTACAAGAAATGCAGGTTTCAGGACTGTGTTTCTGAGGACTTCATAAGGGTTGCTGAAGGACTTCTTGCAAGTATCTCCTCACCTGTGTACGTAATTTTGCATGGGAAAACAAACGGCAGAAAGTGATGCTGCCACTGTGGTTCTGTACATAAACATTTTGCATGGGATTTTTTTGCATTAATGAGAGGAATACTCATGTCCTGATCAGTGTCAACAACAGATTGGTAGGATGAAGACTGATGCTGTTCATTCTGCATGTGAAGAATATGTGTAATTAGTCAGAAAAACATAAAGAAAACAACTTTATGGCCTCAGTGGCACACAATCTTATAAATGCAAAGGATCGGGAAGCAATGTCATCTATGAGACAACGACACAAATAAATGCCCCTGTGTAGATTTCCAGTGAAGAATCTGACTTGACATGGCACAGATATGGGCATAGGTGGAATGCACTTCTCTCTCTGTACAGTAATGCCTGTGTTTCCAACCAGCATAGACAATCCCACCTGTTTCTGTCTGTGATTGCTGTCCAGACAACATCTGGGGAGGGTTCATGGCCCAGTGCAGTTGTCTACAGAAATCCTGGCGATCATCCACATGAATGTAATCATATATGTTTTGGTGCATTACATCAGTCTGAAACAATGCAACAAAGAATGTTTAATTAGTAAGCGTAGGGGAGCAGATGCTTATCTTTAGATTGATACTCTATTTAAAATTAGGGCTGTGTAGGATACTTCCAAAGCAGATTGTGTGAGGAAAGTTATTTCAGAAGCCCCTATTTTTTAACATGTGCTTTTTCCCTTCACATCCTGAGGTGATTCTTTCTGTTCTTAATTCATTTGTTACATATGCAAATGTGAGTCATAAAAACATCTAATTGGCAACTGATGACTAGTAGCATCTCCGGGGATTAATGCTGGAACAAACCCTATTTAATTTCTTGACTAAGGAATCATGTGATAGAGTGCACTCTCAGCAGGTTTGCAGAGGATTCCAGCTGGGGAGAGCAGAACAGCTCCTTGATGAACTGTGAAAATGGGCTGACAGGAACCTCAGGAAGTTCAACAAAGGCAGAGTTCTCTCTTAATTTTGGGTAACCCGGGAAAAGAAAGATATTAGCATATTGAAATGAGCCCAGGAGAGTGCTACCAAGACACTTAAGAGGGCTGGAACACATGACATATCAGTAGAGAAGAACAGGGTTTGTTCAGCCTTCTGAAGGGAAAACCTCGGGAAGAACTTACTGCTGTCTACATCAACCAAATTAGCAGGTGAAGACCAAGCTTGACTATTTTCATAAGAAAAAAGTGGGAGGATAAGAAGCAACAGACACAGGTTGCAACATGGAACACGAGACTTAAGAATTACAGTCAGCATGGGTAAACACTGGAACACATCTTCCAGGGGGGTCACAGAAACGCAAAGCTTGATTAGATGAGTCCCGGATCAACCTGCTCTAGCTGGATGTGCTTTCAGCAGGAGGTTGGATTAGATGACCTCCAAAGATCCTTTCCAACTACATGGTTCTGTTATTCTGTGACTTTACAATATATTTATTAATAACAGACAACCAGCCCAGAAAAACAGCATCTTATACTAAAATTGAAAGGAAACTTCTACCTAAAACTTCCTTTTATAACAGATCAGGTTTCTGTTAACAAAAGCTTTGCAAAAGCAACAGCATTACAAGAAATAACTCTTCACNAAAAAAAAAAAAAAAAAAAAAAAAAAAAAAAAAAAAAAAAAAAATTGAAATGGCATAGTAAAATAACTTTGTTTCAGTAACAGGGTATGTCTAACCAGCAGTAGAAGGATAAGATGGATAAGGTAGCAACCTACAGTGCTGCATTTTAGAAAGCCAGACAGCAGAAGGGGCAACAAGAAAGTCAATACAGTGACAGTGACTAAGTATTCTAAAGTTTGTCAATATATTTACCTGATGAAACCCTAGATAGTCCACAATTGTAGATGATGCATAAAATATCATTCCATCTGCACTCACCACCAATGCAAAACCATTCAGTGACTGAAAAAGGAAAATTAAATAATTAAAAAGATAAGCAGATAATTAAGAATAAAACTGGTATAAATGTAATGATTTTAAGAATATTCTAGATATGAAAAAATCACTATGCAAAAATTTTGACACCATAAAGGTCTTTTTTTCCTACCATGAAAAATTAATGACAACCTGGAACATGCTTTCTTTTTTTCTTGAAAAAAAATATAGTTAATTACAGTATAACTACCATATTGCATTACTAGTTTATTGTCTGTTAAATTATCTGCATAATTATATTTTGTCATTATTCGTCAAATTAAAAGTTTAATAATGAGTCAACTACTTTGTTTTTTCTTTTAATTTAAACCTTTGTATTCCATAGTAATTGCTTTAAATATATAGGCATTGATAAATAGAGATAATATAATAATCTCCAACATAAAAATTAAATACATGTGCTGCTATAGCTATGACTCTAAAATTGGATCTGTATTTTAAAGTATGACTATTTTCTTAAGCTCTAATAAAAGAATACATACATAGAATAATTGCATAAATGAAATGAATATAAAAAGTAAGCTATAAATACTTCTTTTCTGGAATAATATTTAATCTAGAAAAGAGTTAAATTAATTCTTATAGACTTGATGCAAGGAAAGCAAGCAGAGAAATCCAAAAATAAAAGTAAGGTATAAATTAAATACATGATATAAACATTAAGATTATGCTGCATGCAAACTGAGAATTTTGCCTCTCTTCCCTTGATAAAGATTTAGTAACATGTCTTTACTCCAACAGGTTGCATTACAAGGTAGTTTAGATCCTCTCATGTGATGTTTTTGTGGTCTTTGGACATAACAGTTCAAATAGCTGTTGATGAAATACTGCTAAATTATTATTATCCCTACTTCAACTCACTCTCAATTTACTGATGTGCCTATTAATCCAGAGTTAATCCTGAAGCACAAGGAGGACAGATTTTCAATTGTTCAGTAACCAGATACACTGACATATTTTTGTGAGTTTGGTTCTCTTTTCTGTTCCCAAATAAGGACCAGATTTCCAAGACTGCTTAAAGGCTGTTCCCACTGTGACAATGGTGGGCAGATTTTCAAGAGTTCACTGCACAATAGGCTGACCTCCTCAGAAGGTTTGGCCCCAACCATAATTGTGGAGCACCTTTGGAAATGTGGCCCTATGGGACCACACTTGGCCAGCAGCTCTGTACCTTAAAAAACCTGTGAAATGATGACTGAAGAAATGTAGTGGAGAGCCTGCCATGGCTCACCTACATTTGGAAAGAGCTGTAGCAGCAAGTGATTCAATCAAGTCAATGCTAACCATAAGTCATTGCTAAGACTAGTCAAGGGCAAATCTTGCTTTGTTCCATGTCAGCTCCATAGGTACAGATCTTTTCCAAAATAAGTGTTACCTCTGCCTAGATGGGCTTGTGTTAAATACTAGTTATCCTAGTCAACTCCTCAGGTACAAGCAGTTGCTCTGCTGGTGCTATTTTCTGCCCTAAATAAGGCCCAAATTTGTCCCAGCACCTCACCAACCAGAAGACGATGTGTCAAGATTTCTGCATCTTCACATCTGTGCCTTTCACTGCACTGAGAGGAACCTCTATAGATGCTATCTGTCATATACATTTCCAATGTGAAATGGAGACAAGAAACCATTTCTGGCATCTTGTCTCTCTGGACTCATCTTCTCAGCAATGAAACCATCGGTAATGTGATACTAGGAATTTTATTACATTTTGAACATCTGGCAGGCCTTTTAATTTAGATAGACTAAAAATTTCCACAAAGATAACCATAGGACTTTTAAGGGAGTTCCTTTATGTCTGTGGTTGTTACCATGCATATTCCTCCAGTCCTGACCGTGAAGCAGGGGCAGGTAGAAATTAGGAACATCAAAGAAATTAAAGAAATGTTCTTCATTAAAAAGACTTTCTTAAGCTATGCAAACTAATGCACCAAGCCCTATCTGGAAAGGCCTAAACAATGGCCACAAGATCTGAATATGCTCGAAGAATCTCACAGGTTTCAGCCCGTGTAGGAAATAGGCCTGGAACATCTGCCTTTGTCAAAGGTTGCTTGTATGAATCAAGAAATAAACTCCCCTATTCAAAAATTAATCTTCTTCAGCATATTGGTACATACTCTTTAACCCTATACATCTACCCTAAGACATCAGTATCTACCTTTAAAACATAAGACTCCCCCACAGCAGAAGACAGTAAGGTTTTTCTTTTCACAAATTTTTCTTTCACAGAGCCAGAGTCAGGTTGGACTAGGTGCAGCAGTTTGTAAAAACTGGAAAGGGAAATGGGACCATGTGGACTTCTAAGGGTTCAGATCAGTACGCTGGTAATTAGATCTGTGAGGCTGGAGGAGGTATTAAAGAAGGGGTGGGAGAAACGAGAGGAAAGAAGTGGAGGAAAAGCTCAAGGAGCAATGTGTTGAGGTTAAACCAGAAACAAGTATGGATTTGAGGGATGTATGTAAATGAAGAGAGTTACAAACTTCCCCTGCTTTGTTTTTGGTTTGTTCTCAAAATTCTGGTGTCCTCTGCTGAGTTTAGATCTCTTAACTAAGCATTGCCTGGTTTTCATGGCCCCAAATGCAGACATCTGATGCTCTGCCCTGCAAGTAGGAAAAGCAATACCCACTTTGGTGCAAAAACAACTTTTATGGAGCCGCATGAGTCTACTGAGGATTAACACAAATTTCAAGTTTTTAACCTCATTTTAGTTGGGAAACCTGCTGCTTCAGCCCCATTAAAAAGAGACAAGCTGGTCATAAAGTAAAATTTCATAACTAGTGAGTCTCACCCATGGCTGCAAATTCTCCTGTTTTCTCAGTATTACCCCAAACTGTAGTCCAGTGTGAAAACAGACACCTGCAGCATAGAGGACTCTGAATAGAGTGGGTTGGGATTTATATTTTTCTTATCTACTTGCCACAGGTGGGGGTAAGGAGGAACGTGTTTGCCAGCACAGGTCTGGTACCCCTGAGTGGGTGTGATTGCAAATTAGCAGGAAAACGTCTGTTCCACCCTCTCGGATGAATCTCTCATGTACCAAATACCAACTCCATACTGAAGTTCTTTCCAGTAAAACTGCATTGAGATTTTTCCATCTAGCTGTCCAGAAGCCTAGTGATTTGTTAGACTGAATGGAAAAGAGAGACAACTTCATTCCATGAGAATTAGCAAAAATATTTCACTTTTTTTTGTTCTAAATTACCAGGTATCACATTAAACAGGACAAAAAAGTATATAGCTCCACTTAAAATTTTTGAACCTTTTCAATTATTGAAATAAAATTCTCAGCAATAGCTTTCTCTCATTCCCAGTGAACGGGGGGCTTCAGTGGTGTGCTGTGTCAGAACCACAGCAGCCATCTGCCTGAGTAATTAATAACCTGGGGAGGGGAAAAGGGGAAGAGAACGTGGACCAGCGTCATCCCATGTGTGGTTCACACTCCTTAATGTAAACATGTGTTTACCCAAAACACTGAGGGGACAACACAGAGAAGTAAAGGCAGCTCTCTTCATTTCTTTGATCCTTTCAGTAGAAATAATGTAAAGCCTAAACAGGGCTCTTGTATTTAGAGGATGAAATAACCAAACTCCACAACTCAACATCAATGGTATTTGCGTTGTGTACAACTAGCATGTTTAAATAAGTAAAGTCCACTTGCATCTGAAAATTTTTAGGAATATTGCATATTTTCACAAATGCACAGAGGGTCATTTGCACACAGAGAAAAAAAAAACACACACAAAAATATACGGAACTTAAAACTTTTATAACAACTCTCTTCAAATCTGCAAAAAGTACATGCTTTTAAACTGCCATTTGGTAAACCATATGGATTCAATGACAGATGGAATTTCTAATCCAGGATAATAGCTGAAACATGTGAGACAGACTTAAGTATGTATTGTGAACATTTGTTTGTTTGTATTTGGCTTTTTAAAAACACTTACATGAGTTTTCTACATTGTACTTAAAAAATGAAATCATGTGGGAGTTTTTTCCCAAATGAAAAAAAAAGAAAGAGCTTGGCACCAGAGAGAGGCCTGTGTTCTTTTGAAAAAACATGTACATCCAATTATATAGTCACGAAAAGCTGCACCTGCTACTGAAACAAAAAAACAATTAATCTGTCAGTTCAAAGAAAGTATGATATTATTCTGGTGCCCACGGTAGCTGTGAGATGAAAGTTATCAGTTCCTTCCATTAAGAAGTTTTTGAAACATTATTAGTCAAGAGGTTCTCTTTGGGAATGAAGGCAAATATTTTGAGGAAGATAGGACTTCCTTTGGCAAGATCCTTTATATATCCTGATTTTTTTTCCTGGTCTCATAGCAGAAAATCAGCCAGAAAAGACTTCAAAGATATTTTGGTCAAGGTCATGGCATAGTAAAAATAAGGAGGAGGGAAAAAAAAAAAAAGAAAGAGAACAAGTTCCAATCCACATTTCTCTTATTACTCTTCCTTGAAATAAAGGAAAATTCACTAGCATTAAGTCTCCAGAGACCATGTTACTATGGCTACTAAAGTACAACAGTCAAGGCCTGCAGCCATGCCTCACTTTGAACAGATTTTCAAGTCACGCAACTTGGGTACTAAATTTCCAGGGTCAGTTGGCTCACAGTTTATATGGAACAGCTTCATTTAGTAGTGGATCACTGGATTTTTGCATCCTATGTAGGATGGGGCAATTTTCTGGTGATCTAAATCTATTTAAAAACTCTGGAAATTATATACGCCTTCTTGTCTTATGAATATTAGGAGGGAAAAGCAGACAGTTAATGTGTCTTCTGTCTTCAACTGTATTGTTCAGAGAATCAGTATTCTTTCCACTGGTGTTTCTAGGACTCGTAATTGCCCTTCTCAAATCCCTCTGGAATCCCTGAGGTTCTCTTTATAAACTTAAAAAAAAAAATAATAAAAAAAAATTTAACTCTTACAGAACCCTGAAATAAAACCCCACATAAAAGACTATTCAGAAATCTCATATCTGGTGACATCAGAATATGGCCTTTGCTCAACAAGTACAGTATCTCTTAGCCCTCTGGACTCTTATGTATTTCTTTGGTATCTACAAAGCAACTTCAAAAGGAATATTTCTATGAGTAAGGACTATTTCATACGAAGGGGAGTGGCAGAATTGTTTTAGCATTCAGTTTTGATCAAGGGCTTGCATGTATTGCTTAGTTTTCAGGCAAAAGAAACAAAACAGAAGACAAATTTCCATCATTTGAGCCAGGGAAGGAAGTACAGGCTGAAGTCTGCAGACGTGGGTTTATAAGGGAAGCCTTTCATAGAGAAAGTGCTCAATCTGATGAACTGGTTTTCATAGACAAGCAGAAATGTTTATTTTCAAATACAAAGAAATACGTACATCATTATGCCCCTTTCACTCCTCCTGGCAGCCCAGATAAAACAAAGTTCATGCTCCTGCCTCTCTCCTTGACCCTGAATATCACTTGAGGCTTCTTCCTGCATGGATATTCAGCAACTAGTGCTGCACTACCAAGAGCAACAAGATCGTTCACAATGCCAGATAGATTTAAGCCCTGGCTCGCCCATTTATTGTCAGAGGGAACAGCTGTGCCATCTGAAAGGCACAAATGACTGTGAATCATTCAGCTGGTGAAATTTCTCATTATTCCATTTCTCAGTAACTCATCACTTCCACCGAGGAATTAGGAAAATCTTGGAGATACTTGTTTATATATGTGTCTTCAGTCTAACAAGAGAGCTGGAACACTGTGGCTCGTCAAAAGGCAGCAGACAAAGCTGACCTCCTGGAAATCAGTTAGGAAAATGTAAGTCATTGGACTCCGGTAATTGTGAGCTATAAACTTTCAAGAAAACATAGTAGTTCCCTGGAGGGTGAGATTGCAATGTGTGCACACATGTAAACACATTTTAAACCATGGTGATGTTTTTTATATGCTTGATATGTAATAAGTATTGGACACAACCAAGAACAACTTTGCCTTTGAAGTTGTTTTGAATGCATGATGCAAAATTGTAAATGCAGTTTTTCTTCCATTATACTTTCCTTCCAAGCTAAGCTTTTGTAACAAAGCTTGCTTAGTCTGTGTCAAGTCCTTGGAATAAGGCCCCCTTCTTCTTCCCATACGCATGAACTGCTGGTGCCCAGTAAGTCTGACGCCTCAAAACCAACTACTCTGCCCGAGGTGGGACTGAAAAAGAAGAGCTGAAGCATTGGTTGACTTTGTATGTGCAGAAAGTTGATGTGGTGCATAGTAGGAAGAGATGCATGCTGAATAAATCCCATTTTTTTCACAAAATGGAAATGAGAACTCAGACCATGCTTCCACAGTGGAACAGTGCTAATGACTAATAGCTTATATGTTTTGTTGCTGCAGAAGTGAATTCATGGGTGACGCCAAACACCTCAGTACAAATTTGTTACAGGGCATGCTTATTTAGAATAAAATATTATCATGAAAAATGCTTTCTATTATTGATGGCAAGGTTTGGTGGATTTTTTGATCTCTAAATGTAAAGATTTCGTGATCCTTTTCTTTGCAGTACCATATAGGATTTCATATGGGAAGCAAGAATATGAACACTACCTGAAGTTAATGGGCAGTATACAAGTCATTGAGACTATTTATAATAATTTAAAGAAGAATTATATTAAAATTATTAATTCTAAAATTGTTGGAGAAAAGCACATTTTACTTATTAAATACATAGATATATGTATGACGATTACTAGATATATTAGTGAGTACATGGATGACTAACATGCCTTTTACCTTAGTAATTATCATGAAAGGATACTAAATTATGACATAATATTTTATATCTTTTCGTTAAGCCTCCTCATTAATCATGATGTAGAATTTAAAATTGTGCTCTACTAGTAATGGAGCCCTCCTGTCAATGCTCTTTCACACTGGACTACACTTGGAAATAGAAACAGTCTTTATATTGATTTATGCAGTTTCTCATTTCACTTCCTCAAAAGCAGATGTTGTATTCACAGATGGAAGCAAAGCTGGGGCAATATTATATCTTCAGTGCAAGTTCAGCTCTTCATTTTTTCTGAGTTTTGCAGCTGCTCTGAGCTTTTCAATCTTCTCTTCAACAATTTCAATATAGAAAATGTAAGCCTGATTAAGTCCATTTGAGAAGACTCAAAATGAAGCATTAATTGCTCGCTACTCTGCACTTGCAATAACAAATTTAGTTAGGTAGACTTTGCAATAACAAATGTAGTAAGATTAACCATTATCTTTCACAGAAATAACTTACTGAGAAGAGTCTCAAGTAATATTTATCCAACATGTTGGACAATTATACATATGTAAATACCAAATGTCTGTATTTTTTTTTCAGTGTTATTTACATGTAAGTGCATCAAGTCCTGATGAGGAACCGTCATAATATTCCATCCACAGCTGACTTTTATTTGTACTTACAAACTGTTAATGAGCATGAATGGCAGACATCTCTTTCTGTAAGAAATCAAAACTAAAAGAGACAATTTTGCAGCCTATATACTGTAAACTAAATGTGATGTCCTAATTTCAGAGCAATATTTTTCTGCGTATTTAGCACTATATATCACATTTCCTAACACAACACTATTTCAGAGGGTGGGGAGAAGAGCAAAACAATCTGTGTTTCACATTCTGTTTGATAATATATGCTAAACCAGCTTTTTAAAACACCATTTCAGGTCAGTAGAATTTTCAGAGAGAGTGGCCTCCCTGAATTTGACTCTGGGAACTGTTTTACTGTGTCACTTATCAGCTTATGCATATATTGTATCCTCTAAGTATCCTGTATCAGACACACCCTGTCCCGTACTGACAGCAGGTCTGCTATTAAGGCATTATGCTGACCCAGAGAGGAAGGTAATTCTTATTCTAATCTAGATATCAAGTGGGTGACAGTGGATCATCTGGAGAGGAGTAAGGATTGAAAGTTAGAGACAGCTCCTCTAACCAGTAGTGACAACTGCAAATATTAAGCTGTGTTATAGACTTAACAAGCCCTTCCCCAAGTCTCTTCTGTGAGCCTCTGCTTTAGTTTGAGCAGAAATTTCTTTCCTTATTGCTAAAAAAGGCCCAGTCTGAGTTACTGGAGAATTCTGGGGCATTGCAGTACTAGGAGGAGTGGGGAAAATGCAGAACAAGTTGCTGAAAATGCCTGCTTGTCGGTCCCCACCAGCTTTTGCAGCTAGGAATTCCTGGAAGAACTGCAGTTACAGCTGAATACAACACTATCTAATTTCTCTTTTTTCCTACTCATTAAAATCTCAGGAACTGTTAAAATCAGAATAATGGTGATTTCTCTTGAAGTTCTTGGAACAGGAACAGAACTATTTGAAGGTTGCCTGTCTGTTTTCCTGTCTCCAAATCAATACTGTATCCTTGCTACTAATAGGAAACAGTGTATTTAATGGTTAGCATCATGCTTTCAATAGAAAGGGTATTTTCAGTACAAAACCATCAAATAATGTATTTAAGTTTTATTAGCTAAGGTAAACAAAAAGTGAAATATACTCAACATTTCTAGTAAATTATATAAGCTTTTCATTTGAAACCTCCATACCCCGAAAACAAAATCACCCTGAGTTTTCAAAAATTACAAGACTGCACACAGTCTAGACTGGACCTGCTTTCTTGCTCATCATTCCACCTTACTGAGAAGACAGCAAGGCTGTAGCTCATCAGCTTTTCTAAGTTGAGAATAAGGAATATACCAGAAGCAAGTATCATCTCTAAACACAGTTTAGGCTGTTCATTTGTAATTTCACCACAACCAGTTGAATGTACATGCAAAAATTTTTACAAAATGAAGAGTATGTTATGACTGCCTTTGTTACTTTAATGTGAGAAGTCAGTCCTAGTAGCAGACTAAGTCCTGGTGCATCTGTATGATGCAGTGCTCACATATAGATATCAAACCTATTGACTTGTGAGAACAGTTGCGAAGGATTAGCTCTGAAGTCAGTGAGAGAAAAAAAAAAAGTTACAGAGCTGAAACAGGAGAATATGTTTTGTTGAGGAGGAAGTTATGTGGCCACTGGACTATCTCCAAGAGGCACCAAAATAGCCTCAGCAGAAACAGAGGAAGTGCCTGTGAAAAGTGAGCTCGGGTGGAGTTGGCTGTGATGAGCAGTCTGGAGACAGCAACAGTGGCCTGAAATTCAGATCCACATCTGTCTGGTCTGTGCCCAAAGCTCATTGATTTCTTACCTTAATGCTGTGGATGGACAGCTGCTCTGTTCACTGGTGCAACTAAAATTTCTCAGCCAGTCCTCCTTATACGACAGCAGGTTTGCCTCTATCCTGACAAATGGAGGACACCTTTCCTGATGCCAGTGTAAACCAGAGGATGCTGTCGCTCCTCGCCGCACACCTGCACTGACTGCCTGTTCCCCCGGCTCTATGACATTAAAATAAGCTGCTTATCCTGATTTTCCAATCCACTCCCAGCTTGCTCCCCTCTCAATTATAATCTGTCGTTTCATGCTGGAGAAGATAAGTACTAACTCTTATCAGTCCAACATGTCACATATACAAGTTTTAAAAACAAGCACTTAATTGCTTTTACCCTTTTGCCAAAAGGCTTCACTCAAGCTTCTGCAAGATTACCTGTTTTTCCTCTTCAAATCCCTCCTTAAAACTCTTGCAAAAGTCCTGGCAAAGGTCAAGCTGCTCAGACACTATGCATACTGGGAATTGTGGTTACCATTTTATTCATTATTTCCACAGAGTGTTGCCCGAAGAAACCCATCTTTTATCACTTGTCTCAAATTTAGGCTGAAAATCCAAAGGGAGAGGATAGCATGATTTTATTTTGCTCTGTGGCCCTGTCAGGCTGGATGGTGCCACCTCCTGTATTTCAGAAACCTCAGCACCGTGGCAGCATCGTGACTGCTATAGTCATAACAGTAACACTAAGGACTGGAGGAGAGAGCAAATGGTATTTAGCGGTCGTGGCTTTTCTCTCCAGATTTGTTAGAGAAGGGAAAAAAAAAAAAAAAAAAAAAAAAAAAAAAAAAAAAAAAAAAAAAAAAAAAAAAAAAAAAAAAAAAAAAAAAAAAAAAAAAAAAAAAAAAAAAAAAAAAAAAAAAAAAAAAAAAAAAAAAAAAAAAAAGGAATAAGCGAGAACATTAGTTATTTGTTTAAAGGGCAACAGAAAGGATGTTTTTTGTGCAGAGCTGTGGCCATGCCAAATTTCAAGTCTGGATTTTAGAAATACGCCTATTTGCAAAGAAAGAAAAAAGGGACCAAGGCCTCTGAAGTGTTCCTTTGTGCTTTGCCTGTGCCTGGCAAGAAAAAAGTGAATGTATGCATGTGATAAAAAGGCAATCCTAAGCCCATTTATGGCGCTTTTTTTTTCATGGATAAATTCTCTGTAAGTCATACCAAGTGACTAATGTCAGCTTAAATCATGTCATCTGAATTACTGGGAGAAGGCTCGTGTTTGAAAACAAAAGAAAGCAAAAGGATTGTTTGGGTAACTTTTAAAAGTTGTATTAACTGAAAATAAATTTCACTAAGACTATGAGCTTTTTGTGAGAACTTCTTATTTTAATGGCCCCATTTTAAAACAGTAGATTAAAAGTGAAGCACTGTATCACCATCTTACAGGATTTACTTTAGAAGGACTGTGCTAAGGGAGTCAGCATCACTGGAATTCCAGACCAGAATAAACGAAAAACTCTTTCTCTACCAGTTTTTGATTTCTGAAGTTTGTGCCTTGGTCATAGCCTGTATAATAACCATGCACTTTTGTTGGACTCCCAATTTTCCTTTTCAAGTTTATATTAAAAAATAACAGGAAGAGTAAAATCTCTTGCTTTCAGATTGAAATTCAAACTGGAGTACCTTTTTCAAGAGTACAGTTTTATCCAGTACTGATTACATAAATCAGTTTGGAAGGAGGAAGTGGAATTACACTAACAAGTTTAAAAAAATTACAGGAAACCAAGTGGGAAAAGGGTTTCCTATGTTATTTCCTTATGCAGAGTGAAGAACAGCACCAATAGGATGTTTTCTAATGTATCATTTTCCAACTCCATAGGAATGAGACTTGAACTCTAGTTCAAGGTGTTAGTAGAGGCCACCAGGAGAGACCTTTCAGTGCCAAAATGTGCACATACGCCTCTCCCTTCAAAGTAACTGCCAGAAAAATTATTATTTGCACCCCTTTTTAAGGAAACAACATAATGTTAAATAATATTCTTTAAACTTGCATTATGTCAAATCTTGAATTCTTTGCTTGCATAAGAAGTCTGACTTTCATTAGTTTTGAAGACTTTGGGCACTACTTGGTATTAAAGCTGTCAAGAAAAAACCTCACTGAGTTCAGTAGGAGCTACTAAGTAAGAACCAAAATTTCCTACTCACTATAGTGACCTAACATGTGATATGGAATTAAGAAATAATCTATAAAGAACTTGTCTGTATGATAAAGTTCCTGTTTTACGTGATAAAGGCCTGACTATGCTGTAGCTTTGCACCAACAGTCAAAGCACAAATTCTGCTGGTTCCATAGCTAAATAATCTGAATTGCCTTACTAGTCTTGTTACTTACAACTCAAATCTGCAAAATTCATCTGCTAAGTGATAGAACAAAAACATGCCTATAAAACATGGAACCTCAGTTTGAAAAACCCAACTATAGGTGATTTAGTAGCTAATGTAATGAAGTAATATTATTAATACCAGTGGAGAATTATAAGGGTTGCACCATCAAACCTAGTTTTCATAATTTTGAAGAAGTTTATTTATTTAATAAGTCAAAGACAATATGTCTGTGAATTTATTATTTTTAAGATATTTAGGATGCCAGGCGACTGACAGTCTTTGTCTAAAAATCTGAGTAAGGAAGCCTCTCCAGATCCCTCTACAGAGCCTTCCTGCCCTCAAGCTGGTCAAAGCTCCCATCCAAATTCACGTCATATCAAACTGACTAATGGTGCACTCAATCCTCTTATCCAGGTCATTGATAAAGATATTAAACAGAATGTACAGTGTCACTGAATAAGAAATACCAGGATAGTCTGCTGAGTGGTATTTTCAATGCAACCATAAAGAAAAACATGAGACAAAACCACAGAAATATGATTCTTGTACCCTGAAGACTTAGGAGTAGAGGACTCGTGGAAATCTGACCCTAAATTTTGCAGAGGAGTGTCTTGGAAGATCCCGAAATCAACATGAATCTTCTCTGAAAGAGTCTGAAATGCCAGTGAGCATGGAAATGACAAAATCAGCCAGGTCTGGTGTTAATCAGTTTTCATCAGAGAGAGGGGGCATGACAGAACCAGACAGTCTTACTCCACTAGCATCTGTTTGGGAGCTGCTGGGATTGTCCATATATCTTTATAATTTTTATGGCATTTTGGTTATAAAACACTATTTTCACACCTGAAAAGAATTATGTGCAGTACATCTAGAGACAGAGATGCCATAAATCCCATGCTGCAGCCTACAACAGCATAATGGAAGACCAACAGATATAAAAATGAAAGAAAGCCCATCAAGGAACCTCCTTAGCAGCAAGAGCTGATACAGAAACTTGAACATCAATGATTCTTCCATAACAAGCAGAAAAACTGCAGTAGCAACTGTGAAGTGGTCAATAAAGACCAAGTGACAATTTCAGCAGGGTGCTGCTTAATATGCAAGTGAAGTTACGCAAGAAACAGCATGAATGGTGAGGATGAGCAGAGGCCTGAATGCACGTCATTGAGAGAACAAGTCCTTATAGGCCCTCCCTTTCGACAGCAGACATTTAATTCTTCCAATGGATAGTATAACACGTGATAGTTTCACATGCATTTGGGATGAGGAATTACCTGTACCACAGTGTAGATTCTGAGTCTGGACTTAGGACTGGGAGTGTAGCAGGGCTGGGGGGAAGAGCAGGAGGTGGCTAACAGCCATGAGATGATTGTTGCAATCAAGGCTATTGCCTAGAAACCCACCAATGATTCAATATTTTTCCAAGTCACCATTTTATTGTGTTTCTCCACCCCATCACCCCATAAATTCTATCTGGATTTATTGACTGCCAATACAACTTATTTTCCCATTTTTCTGTTTACGGGTTTGGCCCGGTGTTTCTTAAGCATTCAGTAACAGGCTTCAGAAACTGAATGTGGCCCTTTTCTGCCCAAAGGCATGTGGCACAAGGGTTGTAAAATCACCTGTCTTGGAAAATACTCTGAAAGTGCAAAGTTAAAAATCATTACTGCAGTCAAACTGTTGGAATCTGAAGTCTCCAAGGACAGTAAAATAAGAATGGGGTATACTAAAAAAAAAAATTAATAAAGTTAAACTTTGATTCTTTGAGCTTTTTCTGTCCCTTCCCTCCACATGAACAAAGATGGCAAGAACAGACTCTCTTATCCAGAAGACATGATCTTAAAACACTGGAAGAAATTATTTATTTAGATACCTGCTGTGCTCCACTAAAAAGTCTTTGATAAACTGGTATCATTGTTTATTCTGTTATTGCTGATGAAAGCTATTTGATTATAGCTGTAAAAAATCTCCATAAAATTGTAAATAAAAAACACATGTTGTGGCAAAGGCCTTTAGAAATAAAAAACATTTTAAACATACTTTGAAGACAGCCTAATTCCATTGTTTTCTTTCAAGCTGAAAGGGGAAGTACTGTCCTGTTCCAAGATTCAAGAGTCACAGATATATTATTTACCAGTAATTAGGGTACTTGGTATTCCATATTTCTATCTATACACAGAGCAGAGGGAACATACCTTCTAGGAAATAAATAAAAACCATTATCTCTTGTTTTCTATTAACATTGCACTCAGGAACAGCATTATTCACACATATTTTGTTGATTCAGATTATTTTGGTTTGTGTTATATAAAGCATCTAGGAGAGGTTGCACAGTGCAAGGTGTTGTCACGAGATGGAAAGTGACTTTCGACAGCTGAAAAATATTTCCTGAGAGCAAATACAGTGGTTAGATTCACAAGTCAATATACAAAGCACAGCAACCACTGTTTGCTTTTCCTTGGAAGGAATAATAAATGTGACTCTTAAGTTAAAATCCCACAGTCCCTAATAACCACCGTGGTGAATTTGGTTGAACAACTTAAAAACACACTTTTCTTCATGTGCCATAACCACTGCACGATGATCTGAGCCAAACTCAGTCCTCAGAGAACATTCCCAACAAGCCCTAAGGAAAACTCACCCTCTTATTCTAGGTCAGACATGCCCATAAACAAAGCTGGCAAGTACATCCATATTAACATGCACTTAATCAAACAGTTAATGATCCACATTAAACATGACCCAGGACAAAATATCTCCCCTATATTCAAAGAGAATATGACTCCTACGTACCCTGCAGTAAGCTGACCATCAGCATAATCCTTGTAACCTACATGAAATTATGTGCAAATGTTCTCTCCATGTACTCATAGCAGTAGGGCTACTGTTTGAAGATTCCTAATGGTTATAACTTGTAGGCATGTAATATACACCCAGCAAAACATAAACTAAATATAGGAGACCATCATTAAAAATTATATACTCACCGTATTTATCTTTTATTGTACGCCCTTTATTCCCTATTCATTGAGAATGGAAATGACTGCAAAATAATGCCTGATAGCGAAACATTTTGTTTTGGCACTAGTGCTAGCTAATCAGGTGCTTATGTCCCTTGCTTTGAACTACAAAATTAAAACCTTCTAAAGTATTTAGAGGAAGGAAAGCAGGATGCAAGTTTTCATTCCATAGACTTGAATGACTTACGGTATTGAATCTCATGATAAAATGTATTTTTAATTCAGCAGTTCAGCAATTATTTGCCAGAGGCTACTATTTAATTTACATTTACATGTATCTCAGAGCTGTCATTAAAGCACAAGTTTTATACCATGAATGTTATCCTATCCAAAACAACTATACATATGTAGTCTTAATGACATAGGAATTTCCAAGGACCTCGGTGTATAAGAGGCATTATTACATCATGTGTTTGAAATGCGGATATATCTGGGATGGACCACTGTGCCCTAGCTGGTTCAGTAGTTCACAGCAGTATTAATTCTTCCTTCAGTTAAACAGATCCAATTCTCAGTAACAGTATGGCCCCTTTATGCTGCTTTGCCAATATAAAGTCATCCTAAGGGGGATTAAAATACTCAGAAGGAATAACTTTTGTGTGCACAGTGTGTGTGCAGAGCACAAAATTGAGGAAGTAGGATAAACTAAAATATCCTAGAACATTCTCAGCTCGGATCAGAAACCAGGAAAGCTCACGTTGACATCCTCAAAATACTGGCCAAGTAAAATAAACCTATAAGCGAAAAAGAACTGTGAACTGGCCTGCTGGAGTTCGCTGGTAATGTTGAGGATGTAAAGGTGAGAGATACAATTGCCCAGATGGAGACTGGCCATGACTGTCAAAACTTCCAGTTTTGCTCTTTGAAGAAGCACTCACAGGTGTGATTCTAGAAAGATTCCCACCAAGACTAACCAAAAGTTGCCACAAATAATCAGCCCGAATATATCATCAAACTGAATAAATTACAGCCAGAAAAAAGCAGCGTTTTTTCACTCACTTCTAGTAGAAGTCCACCTTCTTGTACAGCAGTCTTGTTAGATATATTGTCTTCTTTTATTGTTTGGCCAACTTGCTTCTTAAAGTGCTTTTCTTGAATGGCTGTTGAAAAGAGTTAGCATAGTGATTAGGGCCACTAGACTAAAATTCTTATTTAGGCACTTAACATGCATTGATTTAAGTGGGAGTTACTGTCTTTGTGGTCTGGATTTCAGTTACTAACAACTTTCTTTTGCTGTGAGGGAGAAAGATACATATTTTGCAGCCCAGATGTTTTTTATATGAAATATCTATCACATTTTTTATTGAACATATTTTTTCCATTACTCTACTCTACATAAAGCAACAACCAAAACCCACAGGAAAGAAACAAAAGAAAGTTAGCAAGTTGTTTTGTTTATAAAAATATGTATTATGACAATATAGAAAAATGTCTATATAGCTCAGAAGACGAGGGACTGAAATAAGTTTCTTATTTTCAGTGCTGACCTTCTTGACATCAGATTATTTTCAGTCTCACTTTACCCTACTCACTTCTACAAGTTTCAGCCTGACTATAAGATTCAAGGGAATGTTCTTAAACTGTTTCATTTTTACACAGAGGTTTAGAGTTTGTTTTTAGCAGGTCATTTATGCCATGAAATTCATTAATAGCTCTTACTACAGATTAAAATTCCATGTATTTTTCCTAATAATCATGAAAGCTTTTGTGGGATATTAAACTGGTGAATGCTCTTACTGCACATTGTTTGATTTAAAATATATTTGAATACTCTAAGCCTTCCTATCGATATATCCTACAGAAAAATCCCTGAAATACAATCCCATTTCTGGGGATGATGAAACCATTTCTGAAAAGGCTGATATCACTTAATAATTAGGCTTCTGCATCACCTAAGGAGTATGACAGGAACCTCTCTTTATCATTTGGTCAGTAAAAATTAAGTCAGTTTTACTCCTACTGTCCCACTCCAGAGCTGAGTCATACAAATACCCTGGTCACAGATAGAGATTCAGTTTTCTGTTTCTTTTCCTTTCCACAGAGAGAATGAGAGAGGAGAGCATACTGGTGAGATCTGATTTACATTTGATTTGATTTACATTTTCCCTTCTAGCTAAAGGGAAGCTGAAATAGCCACAGCCAGAGATGGTTAATAAACAAACAAGAAAAAAAGGTTTGAGATGGGAAGAAATCGTTTATACCAAATCAGAATAAGAAAAGGAGACAGACAGCAAGCCTCTAATGCTCTTGAGCCTGAGCAAGAGCCCCTCATCAATTTAACAGCCTAGTGAGGGACTGTTGCAAGATACATCAGCATTTTACAACAGAGGATGGCAACGCAAAGAAACACTGACTGAATATTCGTGATGCTCTTCAGCTTACGTTGTAAATATTGGCTGAAAGTGATGTCAGTCATTACCGCAAGGTAATCATCTTGAATGTATAATTAGATGTAATAAAACGCTCCCCTGGGCATGGGAAAACACATAAGAAAAATTCCAAGCTGCCTAAAACAGATCCCTATCCATGTTTTTCAGCCAAAACAATTTTGAGATTTCATACTTGTAAGCTAGGCTGCTGTGAATAGGATATACAGATTCTTAAATCTTCATTTTCATTTTGGTATACCTTTTTAACTAACCGGAAATGGTTGCTTTTCTCCTCCTCAATCAGCCAAGCTTTCTGCTACACCTGTCTATAAGAACAGATATAGAATCATAGGCTCATTTAGGTTAGAAAAGACCCTCGAGATCATCAGGTCCAACCATCAACTCAGCACTGCCAAGTCCACCCCTAAACTATGTCCCTAAGTGCCACATCCACACATCTTTTAAATACATTGTGACAAGAATTTTTAAAAGCCCAACCCCTATTCCAATAGCCTCTTCCAGAGTTTCCCTCCTGAGAAAAGATGTTTTAGTAATTAATGACAGGGTGACCTGCGGTCTTTGTGCAGGTTAAAGGATGAGCTGGGAAGGGTGAGAGGAAACGAAGGTTTATTTCTTTGATGCTCTCTTTTGGCATTGTGAAAATTCCACCCGTTTGAACTGCATCGTTAGTGGAAACTATTATCTTACCCAGCCGAGCAGGCCAGAGCTCCCTGCCTGTTTGTTAGCCTTCAGGCTCATACAAACACAGCAGCAGAACACAAGAGATGTTTGTTCCGCAGCTCGTCTGGCTACTATAAATTCCATCTCCAAATGGAAAGTATTTTAATGTTATTTTGCCAGTTAGAGTTACCCATATGTTAGGCCACACACATCCGTTTCATAACATGCCCCACTCACTGGCCTGGACTGCAAGGAGACCTATTGCACCATCAAAGACCAAATAATACCCTTTGCGACAAGAAGCAAATGTTCCTCGGGAGACGGAAAAGTTTGCTCCTTGCACCTGAGGCATCAGAGCTGTCACTCACTGCTCACTCTTATTCTGCCTCCCTGCTCTGGAAATACTTGATTAATCCACCCGTGGCGTGGCTGATACCGCAGTGACAGCTCAGAAGAGATACTGCTGCTGGTGATAGCCTGTCACCTGGAGAAAGCAGGGCAAGACAGGCAGAAAACCACGCAGATCCCCGAAACAAATGAGGAGGAGGAGGAAAAGCAAGACATGACAGGCCTACGAGGGAAACTTACAAGATGTTATCTGACTAGGCAGAAAAACAGTGAAAAGAGAGCAGTCTAACAATACCCCTGTCACCACCAAGAATCAAGAGAAAGAACTGAAGGACAGTAAATATTGCTTATGATGACTATCTTGATAGCAAAGGCCCTGATGCCAAGATAGCTGTGATCAAGCTTAGACATCACATAAAATGCTCCCTCTCTGGATCAACACTAAAGCCTACGATGATGAAAACAAATGGAAGATTGGAGCATGCAGGAGTACTGTCTCTGGCAGACAGGGAGCAGCAAATTGCAGAAAACTGAAAATTAACAGACAGCAAAGAATGACTCAGTGACCTGAGAGGAACACGGGCTGCTGGAGTTCCCGTACATCAAGAATGGGGCAAAAGAAAAAGCTGATATTGCAGGCGGTCTAATGAATACTGGTGGCTGTTACAAAAAAATTGAGAGATTTAGCTTTATGGAGCCTTGGACTGCTTTCCATGGGAGAAGCAACTCTTTAAACTAGATGGTCAGCAATTCAGTGTAGAGCACTCCCCTACTAGGTTCTAAACTGGCAAACTGAAGAGATGGGAAGTGGTACCATCAGAGACCTTTTTTCTGAGCACAACGTACTGAGCCTGCACTTTCAGAACATGAAATAAAACAGAAGATGGAGCTGTTCTGCCAAAGAAGATGAATGAGCATATTGATACCATAGAGTGATAAATACCAGATATGCACATACGTGGCTGACAGTTTTGCAAGCTCATGCCATCTAGTGAACATGGCACAATCCCATGCAACATTAAAAGCCAACTAGTTTGGAAATGGGTCCTACAGAAGGACAACACTGTGGAAATATACAGAGCTGTGGGAAAGGGGGCTAGGAGGAGGAGGGAGAAAAAAATTAAGAAAAATGGCCAATGCAATTTCCTGGAGGAAAGGTCAAAGATCTGAGGACATTGTTTCAATTTCTGTTCTGAAAGCATTGAAAGGAGTGGAAAGCAAAAAAAAAAAAATAATGCAGAGTTAGAACTGACAGTTAATTAATGGAGAAAAAAAAGTCCATGAAGATGTTAAGTTTGATTGAAGGAGCATGGGCTGTCTCAGACAGTGCTGCTGAGTCTTTCACAGCTGCGCTATCTCTGCCCAGAACAATGCAAAAACTTGAGGTCTCTTTTGAGCCTTCAGTTCTGATACAAGCCTTGCTATCTGCACTTGCAAACTCTTTGGCTTGAAAGCCAAATCTGGAATATTGTAAAGAAGAGAAAAGCTGCCTAACACAGTCTACAGAAGCATTATGAAACCAGCCGTTCCCTTTCCCTCAGAAATAACAGAACATTTATTCATTCCAGAATACTCTTTAGTTCAAAGGAATGGAGATTTCAGAACACTCGTAAAACCATACTTTTTAAATCCATGGGATTACATTCTCCAGGGTGTTTCTGTATCTCATCCCACACAAGCATGACCTTTGTTCTTCAGAAAATAATTAGTGAAATTACCTGCCAATTTAAGCTCTGTAAAAAACTAATGTGTGGGTAAACTGTATCCCAGCTGCCCCAGGTGCCTTGCACTACTCAGGCTTCCTGCACCAAGCAATAGCACAGGTGAGCAATGAAGGGATGCTGCTTCTGAACAGAATGCCTTCCCTAGGTTGATTTTGGGTGTAAGAGGGAGACTGTACTGTCTTTTTCAGACTCAGTATGATGCAGGTGAATCAGTTTCAAGCCTTTCTATGGGGAGTACCTGTGAGACCATTTCTCTCCAATGATGCCCAGGGAATAAATTATTTCTTAAAAAGGGCAGATAAAAATACTCAAATCCAGCTTGCAGGTTCCAAGATACTGCTTTATGAATGCAAGTCTTACTTTTGGTAACTGTTACTTGAAAGGAAGTGAGAACAGAGTCTTTCTTCCTGGATCTTCTAGCTGCAGGAAGAATCAGCTATGCGTGTTACTCTGAATACGAAGAAAACAAAACAAATTGACTAGGAAACACTCGTTATGAACAATTCTGCCTAACAAACCTAGAGCTGTGAACTGAAATGGTCTATTTCCTCTGGCTGTGTTACAGAGAACACCAAGAGACAACTAGGATGGGGGTCATTAGATGCACACTGAAATTAAACAATATACAGCATAAGGAAGGGTTATTTTACACTGACAAACAGCATGAAGGGGACTTTTGCACTTTGAAATGCCACAACATACAGGTTGCAGAAATACTTAGAGAAAGAAACCAGCACCAAAATGCACCCTCTGAATGAAAGCTGTATGGTTCTCAGTCCTGTTGTGGAGGCTACCAGAACACCAGATGAAATTATACTAGCAGTAACGCAAAGTTTTTCTTCCCAACTTAGCGGTTTTCTCAGTCTGCTTCTTCTTAAGAGATGCTTTGAAATCTGACTTCCCTTTGAAGTTTCTCGAGTACAGCATGACATTTTTTTAAGGTACAAACCAAACTGTTTGCTTTCCAGATCCCAGACCCTCTTTCTTTCTTTCGGGACCGTTTATTCCCCTTCCCCAGCAAGCCTCATCCATTTTCCCCCAGGAGAGAGGGGCATCAAAGAGATGCCACCGCCTTGCAGCCCTCCTCTCCCCACGGTCCTTGCGCCGGGCTGGTAGGGCCACCTCACCCCTCTGAGCCCCCAGCCCGCGTCCCACCCCGTCCGGAGGAGCCCTTTTGAAGGGGAGGCGAGGGGGAGGAGAAGTGCCTGCTGCGGAGGAGGCAGACTGCTGACTAACCCCAGCCCCGCTGTCACGCAAGCCTCGCTGCCTGTCAATCTCCCGGCGGCTCTGACAGGGCCCTGGCGCCCGTTCAAACCCTTGCGTGCGAGCAGACGAGCCACATTACCCTATGAAGTATTTCATAATAACAACAGCTGTTAAATATTGATGACTCCTGGCAAGCGCTGAATGCTTTTCGAGAAGGTTAAGCCTTCGTGTAATGGAACCTAATTCCTCATTATATACTGTATCAGATATCTGGAAGTTGCCTAAAAAAAGCAAAGGAGCTTAAAGTAGAGGATCAGAAAAATAACTCTCGTGCAGCAGGGAGGGGGGAGGAAGCTCGCCGTGCAAAGGGTGAGGAGTGTTTCCCTGAAGTCAAATCCTTTTGCAAACAGTAAAACACGGTGCTGGAGTGATCGTCAATATGAACAGTTTCGCTATATTCCACTGGAGGGTTTTGTGATTTTAGAAATTATTGCAGATCAGATAAACTCTCTAAAATGGTGATCCAGCTGCCACTGCCATCTGTGTGTGCAAGAGTACACATGGAAATTATTTCTACAAAAAAAAAACAAACAAAAAACCAAACCAAACCAAACCAAAACAAAACAAAAACAACAAAAAAAAAAAAAAAAAAAAAAAAAAAAAAAAAAAAAAAAAAAAAAAAAAAAAAAAAAAAAAAAAAAAAAAAAAAAAAAAAAAAACCACATAAAAAAGAGGGAAAAAAACTCTCATACCTATAGTTTTTCTACAAACATCAGCCCTGACAGATCTGGCTCATTACAAGATTTAGTGGTGATCACACAAGATATTAAGGATGAGACCTCAGAGGGTTTCCAGCAGGCGAGCAAGGGAGAAGGGTGAACCTCCTGCCTTGGGCAAGTTTGTTTCTCCAGCATGCTTTTCTCCAGTTCCCAGAAAAAAAACCATCATCCATCTCACACTGCCCACTAAAACCCATCAGTCTCATTTTTTCCCTCAATTTAACTGTTTAGCAAGGCTGTGTCAGGAAGAGAACCAGTTTGGGGTAGGAATTAATGATTGACAGACCAAGTCTGTTATAGAGCTGGTGTGACGCCACGGCAGGCAGCCCTGGGTAGTCCAGCAAAAATATAGCATCAGAATCCAGGTGTAGGTGAAAGAAGAAACACAAACCAAGGACTTCTTGCAGAGGTGACCAAGTTCAGGGTATTTTTTTCTTGCATGTGAAAAAGAGGTCTGTGTGCCTTTGGGAAATACAGTTTAGATGAGGCAGGCTGAGAAGCTGAAAACTATTGCCTGCTAATGCTCAGTTGTGCTCTGATGCAAGTAGCTTTAGGAAAGTGTTTTACCTGTGGGGAACCCAGGTCTGTTAATTCAGTCAGGATAGAGAATCACAAAGACTTAGAAAGTTGCAGGTTTTTGGAAAGAACCTCTGAAGGTCATCTGGTCTACCTCACCCTGATCAAAACAGACTAATTTCAGGTTGCTCAGGGTTTTTGAGTATTCCCAGTAATGGGCATTTCACATTTCCTCCAGGAACATTTTCATTATATTACAAGCAGGATTAATGTGGTAAGGTAAAGAGCTGCTCAATATTTTAGGTGAATGAGCATCAGGGTAAGTTCTGTTTCCACAATTCTCAATTTATAAAATGTGTAGGCTAATTTAAGAAATGCTGAGAATGGTGAAGTAGCTGTCATAAAAAGTGTGTGTATATGGAGAACATGCAAAATAAGTTACTAACTCTTCTTCTATAATGGTTTTTGATGCTTTATTCTATCCATATCTCACACAGTTGGCTCACAAGAAATCACACTTTTGTCACGTTTTTATGTAGTCTGGGACAGACTACGTCTCCCTCATCCCATAATTTCTGGGGGATCACAGATCCAAACAAACACTGTGTCTCCATGTGAAACAAAAATTGTGTGCTAATTATACAAACAACAGACTCGAAAGAACTTGTCTAGAAAGCGCATTTCTTCTCTGTAGCTTACTGTTGCAACCTTTCTCTCTTCATATGACTCAACAGATGATCTACCCAACAGACAACCCCACACTGCACATTGGCAAGGGAGATATTTTAGAGATCTGTTTGCATCACTGTGAGTAAATATTTGAGTTATGAGTTGGTCTGGTAGACAACACTGGCTATAAGATTGCTGGAGACATGCAGTTCTCCAAAATTATCCCAAGATATAAGACTTATTCCAAGTAATCTTTCTGTTTAACAGCACAATTCCATTTGATTATCTCCTACATTAAATATGATGACTCGATGATGGAAACTTATTGATTTATAGGTTCAGTCCTGGGGCCTTAATTTTATCTGTGTACTATTCCATTCTTTAATTAAGCTGTAATACATTAGCTTGTCTGAGGGTGTATTTGCTTGCACACCCTTTTGAATAAACATATAAAAGGTAAATGAAAATGGGTTATTCTGTCAGACTACAAAATGGATTGCAGTCCTGAGTTATCAACAACCTCAGGTAGGAAATCTGCAAACCACTTAGTCCACTTTCAAATCAGTACCCACATCCCTCACAAAAATTAAGATGATTCCAACAGATTCCTTGTCCCTCAAGTTTGTAAATTACATGTGCATTAAGCGGAATTGAGATATATAGCAAAAGTTTAGAGTAGAAAATATAAATTTAAGATACTATTCTGTACTTAAAAAGTTTGTTTAACTTTGGTTAGTTCCAGAGTTAAGGACCTCAGAATGTACAATGAATGTAGCTTTATTTTTTTGTTCACAACTTCACCAAACTAATCTACATTAGCCTTAAGTGTATTGCAGTGTTTTCTGAGCTGTTACATCCTCATTTTTTGAGTGTGATTTCAGCTCACCCTGCTGATTATGATATATATATATATATATATATATATATATATATATATATATATATACATATTCTGAGGAACAGCACACCATGACACATTGATTGTAGGATCTGTGGAGCAGACGGCCTAAACATCCTTCATAATGGTTTCTTGGCTGAATAACTGTTCATCTTTTCCCTTGTTCAGGTATATTTTAAAAATTGGGTTCTCTATATCCCCTGAATTCCCAGCATGTCTTTTCTCTATGCCCAAGAGTCCAGTCCTCTTTTGATGTGGCTTATACTATTTCATTGTCATTAGGCCATTTTTTCAGGATTAATTCTCCCAAAGAAAATAATACAACAATGGACATTGGTGTCCACAGTAGAGGCAGTCACCCTTTGAAGAGAGGCTAAAATGGCTTTACAGAGAAGGATGAGAGCAGATGTAACAAAGAGGTTTACAAAATTGTAAGGGCAATGGATGAACTGAATGCAAAACTGCTGTTCACGCAACCCCGCAATATGAGGCCTGTGAAGTGCCTGGTAACACCAAGACAAGAATGTTTTAAAGTAGATAAAAGACATGAATTTTGGAGATGAGAATACCAGACTAGATGGACCACTGGTGTGACACAGTAGTGCACTTCTTATGTTGTTATATTCTCACTGCAATGCCATGACCTTGTCCACAAAATTTGTTGCAGACAGAAAATAAACAAAAGATGAACAAGAGCAGCATCTGTGATGCGAAACAAAGTATATCACAGAAGTGACAATAAGAAAAATCAGAACCTTATGAGAAAGGCTGTATGTGACTAAATTTAAGCATATGATGAAAGACCAGCTTGTGACTAATCATTGCATCCAAACAAAAAAAAAGTTTCTTTAATGATAAACAGCCTATTGAAATAAATTTGAGTCTGAAATATTTTTCCAAAATGTAAATAATTAGACCAAAATCCATTTTTACTAAAAAGACAACTAAGAGAAAAGCTCAGCTCAGAAGTAAGATACTGCAGTCTACTGGAATCTTTCCCACTTTTTAAAAGGTGATTGTAAGAACTGCATCTTACTGAAGAAATGCAATGAAGTCCTGAAGGTAGATTTACCTTGAGAATATCAGAACTTTTTTAGTCTCTGTTGGCTACAGAAGATGTGCACCATTTTACCCTCTTCAGTTTAGATCTGCAGTTTAAAACATTTAGGGATCCATCCCTGAAGGATGAAATCAAATAAAAAAACAGGCGTGAAAACAAATGCAACTATGAAAGTGCATGAGAAGGCATTTTTTCCCCTTCTTGATTAAAGCAACCTGACAATGACTAACTTATGTGAGAAATCTTGTTAGCCTTTTTGGATTTGATAACTTCTTTTCCAGGTCTGTGTTTCCAACAGACTATCTCCTGAGGTTCCACTCCTCAATTTCTAGTGCTTTTATAACACTCTTGTCCCTTTATAATTTTGTTTGCAGGATTCTGCATGGAAAGGAACAGGCTAAATTCACACCTGCTAGCTCCAAGAGGAATTTAAGTCAGTATCTCTTAAAAGAGAGTTGAAAGAGCATGTGTCAGTAGGACAGTATATCATCCAAGAGACTGTTTAAAAATAGCCAATGCACATGATCTGGAGAGGATAAAGGAAACCTTTAAGATGAAATAAACACTGCACCCAAAATATCTACACTGAGACCTTAGTGCGCAGGATGTGCATATGTTATCCAGAAAACCAAATCTGGATCCAACAGTTTTAGAGTTAGAAATATCGTAAGAGCAATTCCTTAGTACTGCTTTATATAGCAGCGATACTGTATCCAATATTAAAGGCAAAGACACATTTGCTTACCAGTGTACTTTAGATAAGCAAACACACTTGACAGAGGAAATATGAGAATCTCCACCTTTAAGTCAGCTGGATATCACACCACACTGCTGCAGAACCTCTGATAAGCACACACACCCCACACAACACGGCACTCTCCTTCTAAGGCAGAGCTGCTTTGCTTTGGTCTTTCCTGCTGTCTGTGGAGGCTGCCATGATGAGATTGACTGAATGAAGTCTTGAGAGGTTACATGACCCCAACAAGCTGTGGGAAAAATATGCCTGAAAGGAGGACCTTGAGCTTTGGCTTTTCTACTTCAAGAAGTAATAAAACATGATGAGACAAGATACTGACAAACGAAACATCAGGAACATTACCTAAAAGTTTAAAAACATTGTTTCAGAATCAATTTTCGGGACAGTTTTAAAACCCTGAACCGTATTCCAGAGCCTTTCGGAATGCTGAAGAAAACCAGTAGCATGACAATATGACCTAAAAGCTCAAAATGTAGCACTATCCAACAGTAGAAGTCAAAAATTGAACTGCCAGAACCCTAAACTGATGTTATGATCCCTGTGTCTGCTAAATGTGTTTTTATGCACACTAAGATTTTAAGATATGCATTTAAAGACTAGTCCTGCAAAGCTATCCAAGCAGATGGACCTCGTTCCCAACTGGAATCTCTTGTAAGACAGAGGGCCTGAAGAGAAGACATTATGGTTTGTCCAAAAATAAATTGCTTTGCAGAACTGGAACCTTCTGCAGAAGTAGAAAATGCATGCACACGATGTATTCAATTACTACATGAACCTTTATTTTTCACTTCCTCACAAAGGTTTTGCTTTGCCTTTTTTGACAGCCAGGTTCCATGCTCAGAAAAAGATTCCAAGCAGATGTTAATCACCCCAAGCAGGCCAGTAGCGTGCTTACATTCTCTCTCCTCCTTAGCACTAGAGAAATTAAGTTTTTTTAAAATACCACAGTCCCTATGTTGAGAAACAGAATTAGAACCTTCAAATATTCTAACCATAATAAAAAATACTGACTGTAAAAAGGCAGGAAAGGTAATACTTGAATGCTCTAAGACTGTAAGTTGTGTCCCTGCCTTGATTTGCTTTTCGATTTTTAAAACCAGAGATTACTTAGATACAGTGATAAAATTAAAAGATAGGCACAGAGTTCTTATCAAACTTGTCCCATGTGACGACAAGGAACAACCAGTGTTCTGTATTTCAGAAACAAAGTCCTAGCTAATTAAATATAACCTTTTCTCCAGTTTCAACTCTTTTGCATATGTGTTATTGACTTGAACAGGCAAGTCTGACTCCAACAAAGGTACCTGCTAAATTGACTCATAGCAAGTTACCCAAGAAATAACGAGTATTCCTTATGGGATAAGGACAAGAATCTCGTCTCTCACTCATGAAACATACAGGATTGTAGCTTCAACTTTCTAGGCAATTATAGCCAATTGCAGCTTTCACTGAGCAATCAACGCTAGGTGAATAGTGTGTATAAAAAGAATTATGATATATAAATTACTGCTAGTGCTTCTTATTCTGTCAAGTTCCTCTGGATGAAAAACAGTGATTTCTTACTGACTCATCAGATCTGTTTTACGTTCATTATGTGACATAAAAAGGAGTCTATATTGCTTTTTTCATCATGATCTTCATTGGATATACACTGTGGCTAACTGTTAGAGTCAGTCCAATAACCACTGCAACAAGACTTATTACACTACTCTAAGGAAAATATGAGTAGGTTTAGGGCAGAAAATGAAAACTGTGAATTACAAGTGAAGATGCTTTTGCACGTGTTCTTAAAATATGTGAAAGTTAACTGGAAACAATATATACTCTAGAGCCTGCTTCGCTTTAAGCCTGAGTATTTTTCAGAGGAATCATTATGCTGCATCCAAAAGAAGAATGTTTTTTCTCCTGCCGGGGCAGATTTGCAGGGAGGAGGCTCATTTCTGCCTTGCTGGTCTGGCAGGCAGCAGAGCTCTATTCCTCTGATCAAGAGATCACTTTCATAACCACTTTTCTGAGGTCACAAATGAGTCTGCTGCAGTCACGCAACCCCTCGCCTACCAGAGCTTACTATAACAATACAGGTTCACGGAAACCTTTTAAAGAGGCAACTCATCCTTTCGACCCACACAGACATAGGGCACACACATATTATTGCACAGGATTACCCCAAATATGCCATGAGACTATTTTATTTCAGTTTGAGCAGGGAATAAATGCATGGCTTGGAGTTTTATCCAGATGAAATAATGTTGCCTGAGTAGAACTAAATAAAAGGTGAAGTCAAATACCTAAATGATACCGGCACCTTTTACAAATATTTAGTTAGCCTGTTCCTTTTTATTATCTTAAAGGTCCAAGTCTGCCAACCATGTGCTACTGTGAATTATGCTAATTAAGATATTTAAAAGCCATGGTAAACAGTCAAACAAACATTAGATTCAATAAACAACAGATACAATTGCCCTGAATTAAACATTGCCCTGCTGCAGTGTTAGAAACAAAACGACACAGAAATGCTAGACCAGGAAACAGGCTTATGAACTGATTCTGAAGTAATATTATGGAAGTACAGCAAGTATTAGTTAGAGCTTGTTCCTCAGTCATAAAATCCTACTTTATTTTAGCTGAGCATCCTGCAAATGAACAACACAGTAATCTTGTATGGATGTGTCTCGCAGGTGGTAGATAGAATGACCTTTGGATGATGAGGGGCAGTTGGACATTTAAAGAAAAAAGTTTAAAATATTTTTCCTCTTATGAGAAGTCAACTCTACCCAATGAAGGGGGGGGCTTGGCCTATTTTCACAAGCAGTTAACGCTATGAAAGCAACTGTTGTTTTTCCATCATTAATTATTTGCACTAATTACCTGAAATAAAGTTTTCAAAAGCTGTTAAATTACTTCGGAGCCTACAATTTAAAAAATTATGGTGGCTGTATTGCTCATTGATATTTTGTGAGGATTAGTACACAGACACATTTCATTTAAAGGCAGCACAAACAGGCTCACCCAAACCATCTTTATAATCCAGCTTAAGTAAGTAACAATAGGAATGAGGGCACAGCACTAAGCTTATTGAGGACTCATAGTGTGGGATGAGATGACTCATTTGCACACTGTCCTGCAAGTTCATTGCTATTATTAGACACACTAAACAGGTGAAAGCTTGTTCAGGTGTGCCCATACATGCTACAGACTGCTTCAGGGATCCTGGAGATGCACCCACAGGTTGCAAGTACTCTTGACTTCATTCAAAATTAGGGCTTTTTACACTTTAGGCTTGACCTCGACGTGTATGTCCTTGATGTGCGAGGTCTCCTCCTGTGTGCAGTGCACTTTGCCGTTTACGCAAAAGATACCCTCCCAGTCTAACTTTTATATGAAATTAATGACACCCTATCCGTGCTCCAGGTCTCACCTGTATTTACGGAGAGGAATTAGGTTGGATGCTGGACAGAGGATTGTGACTTTACTGCTGGTGGACCTCACTATCAGAGATCAACGCACTCCCATCACGGATAGGAAGGCTGGGCAGCGATGTAGGCTTAACCTGAGACACTGAGCATCACCGCAGCTTCTTGGCTCAGACAAAGTGCTGATGGAGGTGAAGAGGCAGAGGCAATAGTCTATAAAGGGAGGGTGTCCACAGCATCTGGAGTGGCCTCAAGGGTAACAGTTCCAGTGTAGACAAAGCCACAGACATTTTTGAAGATAGGCTACAGTTTCCAAGATTTCTGAGACTTCTGAAGACGTTGCCTTGAGTCTTATGTTACTGATTTGTGCTCAGTCACTCACCACTACAACAACTTCCCATGCAAATGAAAAATTTACAGGATCAACTCCTGCCTCAAGAGAGATGTGACTTTGTCCGTATATATGAACTTTGGCTAAATAGCAAGAGGTTGGTTTGTCTAAAGTGAAAGATCACTGGATATTAATGCAAATATTTAATTAACATGGCAATTTTCCCTTTCTAGTTATGGAAAGAGATACACAAGAATGCAGTTGTACTACCTTTCTTTTACAAACAAATGATACTGTTCTTCTGGACACATTTGGCAAAAAAAATCACTGGTAACAGCAACAAGGAGTTTACATATGGGCATTTCTAGGAGCTGCTAGAATACTTGCTTCTCAGCTCTTTTCTGCGGAGTTGGCCACAAAGCTGGTATCTAAAGAGTCTTGCCTTACTGAGAGTCCTTTTTCTATCCCTTATTATCTGAAAATAAAATATTTGTAACCTTTCTTCAAGAATATGACCTCTTCTACTCAAAGACAATGTCGTCAATTGCTCCATTTTCTAAGGAGATGTACTTACATGTGCCTAAGTCCCACTAGACCTGCAATTCTAGAAAAAGAATTGGTCAGTAATTTAGTGCAGTGAAGTCAAGATAAACAATGACTCCTCATATGCCGATTTCCAAATGATTACTGCAAACTTTCCTCATTCTCTCCTCAGCTCTAATATCTTGCACCTGACAGTCAAGGTTATGTACATCACATATATATATATAAATATGTATGTATGTATGTATAAGAGAACATGTATACAGTAATTTCAATTAGCTGCAAGTCTGCCTGTACAGTATTTTTTTAGTTCTTCTGTGAAGTTTATTTAATTTGAAAATTATCCAGAGAAATGCAATTCAGTTCACTTATACTTCAACTAATAATCCAAAATCAAACAATTTCGTATTAGTGCACTATAAATCATTATTTAATAAATAAATTGACTTTAAATAGCTACTAAGAGGTATTCTTTCATTAGAAATAAGTTTAAGTACTGTGACAAATCACAACGATTACAATCAAAATGTAAGGTTTTCTGAGTAACTCAGTTGCAAAAATTACGGCAAGCATACTCACAAAATCGCTTCTACCATCACCTTCTTCCTGCTGCCCCAACATACTGTACATACTTGATGCTCAGCTACCTTTCTAGTGGTCCAGTGCTTTCCACACAGTTTTTGTCAGAAGAGGAGGAAAAAAGTTTTGCTACTGCATTGCAAACTAAGGTCTAGCTTGGCCAGGACTGCTGATGGATGCCTGGAACTATCCAGGCAGACTGAAGAGGACAGCAAATAATGCAGCTGCAGAAATTAGTTTAAAGCAAGTAGCTGTGACTGAGCCTTCCACGTGTGGTGGTCCATACAACCTGTCCTAGCACAGCATGGGCTTTGCCTGATGTGGAGAACAAGAAAAGGAGCTGGAGTGCCAAACCGCTGCACCACAGCCACAGCAACATGTCTATGAGTTGGTGGAGTCAAGGCAGGATGGGGCAGGCTGGGAACAGGGCAGCTGGAACATGCTTCTGCCTGATGTATTTTCTATTGGCCAGATGTTTCCCAGTTGACATGAGCTGTGAGATGCTGCATGCGCCAGTCCCGGAGGGTGTTCTGACCCCTGGGAAGCACTAAAGAGGCCCAGGCCTGCCCAGCATTGAGAAGGCACAAAGGTATTTTGAAGCTCCGATCCTCTCTTCTCCCACTCGGTCCCTGTGCCAAGTTTAGCTGCGGTGGGGGAACTCGGCTGTGGCGCAAGATTCGTTTTGTACATTAACCCAACGAGCTAAAGTACCATCTGAGACCAACATGTAGTTAATTGCTGTGAGAACAAATCTTTGAATTTCCTGACCTATTCAAAGTTTGAATTTCCCATTAACTCCACACTCCCATACTAACAGATGGTATACAGGGCGTGTGACGGTTTGGACTAGACTAAAACCATCACAGGGCGTAACTTCAAAACTTCCTGCATTGGAGACTACGCAAAGAGAACAAGACGAGATGAATTGTACACCCCTGGAAAACTGCTATTTATTTGCAGAATGGTAAAATTCTAAATAAACCAACTAACGTGCCCAAGCGGTCCCCATCTTCCGTGCAGATAGTGCTCGCTGAAACTCTTATGCCAAAGCTATCCCAGCCATGGGGAGCTGGAAAAGCACTGGTTAGCAGGGCTGACTCATCAGCTGACTAGCCCACAACCTCAGCCACAAAGGACCGAAAATGCTGGTGGTGGCATGAAGCGTGTGGGTGGAAGCAAGGAATAAGCAATCATCTGGCAGCCTAATGCAATAGGGAGGGTTGAGAACAATCCATTATTTATTCCCCCCTCCCGCCCTAAGGCTTCATCCCTCTGCTTCAGTGATTCTCGTCATCTTGACGCTGTGGTAGGGCTCTGTGTAGGGGAGGGAATGAAAGGTACATCCCCTCCCTGTGGCCCATGCAATGAAAGCATCAGCAGGCTATCTGAGCTCACCACACCCAGACCACATAGGGCAAAAGGCCCTCCGTGAAGCAGAATAGAAAAGAGGTTTGCCTGGTCCTTCTTTTGCCCAATAGGAGACAAGAACAATGTCTTACTAGCAAAAAGAAAAGAAAAAAAAAGAGATCATTGCTTTCCCACCAAAGTCAGTCTCTTACTTGAGAGGAGAGATGGAGTTCTGGAATGGCAGAGGACAGATGTAAGAAAAAATTCTTAGGAATGGAGGGAGAAATATAGAGAAAAGGGAGAACGTTGTAGCAAAGATGGGGGCAAAAAATCTAAAAAAATGGAGAAAACAGGAAAATCTACAGATGAGGAACATGCAAAAAAGAAAATTTTAAGAAGAGGTAAGGTGGGTTATTGCTAAAAAGGCTGATAGAGAAAAAGAGGTGGAAGATATTTCTTAAAGACTTCAGAATAAAACAAATTAGCAAACTACAGACACCTAAAAAGTAAGGAAGTCACCAAGGTAAACAGCAAAAGAGCATACAGGAAAAGAAAAACTGGCAGATTTTTAATTAAAAGCTTGACATGCAAGTACACTGATATAATCCCCCAAACTGTTCACATGTATCCCATTATCTTCATGTAGATCTGAGTTCGCTTTCCAATGTTCTTTCCCTCTAGCAGCCTGCTACCACTGCTAATCTGGCCATATGGCTATGGCTGCTTGGTCCCGAATTTAACTAGCATGAAACACTCTCCAGCCAAATTACTGGAGTGGTGAAGGTGCAAGCTCATCACTCCCGGCTTTTCAATTGCATTTTTGTTTTGATTCCTAAAAATACATTTAAATTCAGGCAATGTGTTTTTTGAAACACTGGACCAGATTTTGAAAGCCTGGCTTGTGTTACTTCACTAATGCCAAGGTTAAGCAAAACATAAGGAATTAAGAACTTGACCAGTTGTCTTTATGTTTCCTCCCTAACCAAAATTGTTTTCTGAGAAGAGGCTTTTTGCCCAAATTTTGCCTACAGTAGGTCTTTCCTGGCAGATTGCCTCAGTGGAAAGGAGATTAAGTTTCTCAATGTCCTCTTTTCTTGGAAACTTTCTGTTACATTTCCCACTGCAGGCAGTTCAGGGCACAGGAATATACAGCTTAAAAGTCTTCCCCAGCGTTTTTCACATGCTGTTGTATTGGCATTTGGCAAGAGAGTGATGGAGAATTTACAGCTTTTCTCTAGCTGGAGAAACCATACCACTGTGTCTCATGAAGTAAAACTAAACTAGATGAACATTTTCTTCAGAGATTCAGAACATCTGCTGAGGCTAGAATATCTAAAGTAAGCAAGCTGCTCCCTGCCTGGAGATCATGACTTTACTTAGCTAGATAAAGACATGAAACAATAAATAAACTCCTCTTTTCCAAATGACCTGTTGGAACTCATTGCCTCTGCACTAAGTGTTACTGCAAGAGGCACGTCTTCCGTCCAGACACTGACCTCTCCTCCCACCTCATCCTGCCAGCAGTGACTATCTCAGCTTTTCTAACCGTAAGCTGGCAGCAACAAAGGTAGGGTGCATCACTGCCTCCAAATGATGTGGCGCTTAATACTGAATTCATTAAATATTTCTGAAGGCCTTGCTAACGTCAGTTAAAATGAAGAATGAATGTTGCAATATCCAATACCTTCAAGCTCTCTGACATGTTATTGAGTATGTTTGGCTAACAAAAAAGAACTCTTCACTTAGATGGATATATAGAACTACATTGCTAGGGTTTTATGCAGTTCTGGTGGTCCTGAAGAAGTGCTGAAAGCAATCAATACCTGGTGAACACATCATAATTTGAGAGTACTCTGCACCTCGCATGACTGCACCTTTAAAAACAACTAAAGTAATTGCAAATATTGATAATTTCCTCTCACAGATATTGCTTGTTTTGAGATGTATAGCCTTTTTCTATATGCAGCAATGTAGATTAAGACCTGAAAGAAAAGGTAAGGAAAGAAAAAATGCAATTTCATTTTTCTCAGCTTACTTAGTCCTTATATTAAATATTGGAATATTTTCCACATAAAACTTTGCATTCATCAGCTCAAGATGCATTATCTAGGCTGAATTATTTATCCTCCAAAGAAATGTTTTCATAAAACATTTTTTTTTTCCATTTCCTATACGAGGTTTATAGGGGTCATCCAACAGCACAATATCAGTTTAATAAATTATTTGGAATAAAATATAGAGGGTTTATGACAAGTTTTCACTGACACTGATATATAACATAATACCAACCCAAGGAAGATAGTGTTTTCTGTACATATGTTAAAACACTCAGGGGAATAGATAAGATTAATATAAGGTGATATATGTTTTGCAGCTATACAGTTAGTAAAGTGTTTATGAAGTTGCCAATGGACTAGAAAGGGAAAACTTGAAATATATTGGTTTTTGATTTAGATCTGATCTTTGGTTGTTTTCAATCCTCTTCTCTCAGCTTCTTTCAGCTGTTTCCAATAAGTAAGTTTCCAATAAGTAAGGCAATTCATGTTGCAGATTCAGAAGTAAATGGAAATAGCAAATATTTTATTTACTATAAGAAAAAACTACAGAGATTTACTTCCTCTATACCTTCAACTTGCTATATTCCATGCAGATATAAAAAAGGAATTCGTTGAGAAGATTTCAGTAGAATTTTAAGGACGTGGTAAGTTCACATAATACGTATTTGGCAAGATTGTTGTATAGCATCCAGCTTTCACAAAAGTAATTATGAGATTCTTTAAAATATGTTTTAAAGTCTGTTTGTAATTTATATTGGTGAATATTTAACTTAGTTTGCTGATATGAATTCTGCTTCCACTTCTACTCATATAGACGTCAAGATTTTAGAAAATCTGTCAGTTATATCACCTATGTTATTGCCCAAAAAATTATAATAAAATTAAAATTGGATTTATAAAGGGGAAACCTGCTGTGCTTCATGTAAAAAACTTCCATTTCATTTCATGGTGGGGAACATTCAGAGCACTGACTAATATGTTACTGTTACATTAGACAGAGAAGGAAAACATCTGCGTTAGTCACTTGGGATTTTCTTTCTAATAGCATGAAAAAGACACTAAACCAAATGCAATTAAATTAAGAAAAGCCCTTCAGAGTAATCCGTTGAGCCAAATGGTAGGGCCATCACATAGAAAAGTGAGGTAAGCTTTGCAGAAGCCAGCTCCCTACTCATATTTTATGGTTTCCAAGCAACTCAGTATCTAGTCACAGCTTAGAAAGACAGACATCTTCCACAGATTCAGCCATAAAAACCATATGATAAATCATAAACTTTTGGGTTTGACCAAATCATCAATGTATTAATTTACTTTCATGCTTCTATAAACTTCCAAGGCACATTTAGTTCTGCTTCTATGAGAGAAGATTTTTGTGCGGGAGGAATTGATGGGTCATGAGTTCAGGAAGTCATTTTGTCCATAAAGGATAATGGGAAGAAAATGAATGATAGCTGTAGGAGAAAGAGTCAAAGCTACAGAAAGAAGAGAGAGGGCTGGTAAAGATTTGATAGCGAAGGATTATTACAATTAGATCGTCTTGATGGAAAGCAGTCAGTCATAGAGATGCCCATAGAAGTGGCAGAGCAAGTTGCTCATTCAGAAAAGTGGGAAAGAAAGACAAGTTATTGGCTGATTTCTGTGCGGCACAAATTCCAGTTGAAAATCGTAATGGGAAAAAATGCTGGTAAGCACAATTAAAAATATTGTCCTTTTGTCTGGTCTTGTCACAGCTTTGCAACATCCACATTTTCCCTGCTCTCATGTTTAGCCTTCAGACTGCATCTCATTAACTTCTCAGGGTCCCAATAACCACTGTACATTTCCAGTGAAGCATATGAGACAGCATTTCAGAACTTCATGAGCTGACTCTTTAAAAGTACTACAAAGTCCAAAAGCTAAATGGTAGTCTTATGATTCAAACTATTTTTTTAAAGTCTTAGAAAGGAAGAAGCGTTTCAGATTTACATCTGAAAGGCAGGCTCTTAATTAAAGTTAATAATGAGTTTGCCTTCCAAAAAGTGTCATCAGAGATAATTCCTGGCTATATTTACACTACTTTAGTAAGCTATGTTTCTCAGAAGGGCTAATTCATGTGGCCTTGTCCCTGAACTGACACAGCTACTCTGCTTCTTGCTGCAGGACCCATCCTGTTTAATACCTCAGTCTTGTTTAATATCTTTACTGGTGATCTGAACGAGGGGATTGAGTGCACCTTCAGTAAGTTCGCAGATGACAGTAAATCGTGTGGAGGGTTGGAAAATTCTACAGAGGGATCTGGACAGGATGGATCATAATGGGCTGAGGCCAGTGATATAAGGTTCAAAAAGACAAAGTGCCAGGTCCTGCGCTTGGGTCAAAACAACACCAACGCAATGCTGCAGGCTGAGGGAAGAGTGGCTGAAAAGGAAAAGGACCTGGGGAATGCTGTTTAACAGCTGGCTGAACATGAGGCAACAGTGTGTCCAGGAGGCCAAGAAAGCCAATGGCATCTTGGCCTGTAGCAGAAATAGTGTGGCCAGCAGGACGAGGGCAGTGATTGTCCCCCTGTGGTCAGCACTGGTGAGGCTGCACCTTGAATCCTGCGTCCTTAACCCTCAGGGTAAAAAAGACAATGAGGTGCTGGAGTGTGTCCAGAGAAGGGCAACAGAGCTGGTGGTAGAGTCATCAGCCTTGGGGGTGTTCAAGAAATGACTGGATGTGACACTTACTGCCATAATCCAGTTGATAAGGTAGTGATCAGGGATCAGTCAAAGGCTAGACTTGATGATCTTGGAGGTCTTTTCCAATTCAAATGATTCTGAGATTTTTTGATCCCCGTTGTTTCAGAGTTTTCCGCAGAACTTTACTATGTGCTGTAACCTAAAAGTCAGACGGTAGCCAAGTGGGAAGAAAAGCTAGGAGGACAATCTCCCACACTGTTCTTTAGCCTAAAACTATTTGTCTTCTTTGTCTTCAAAGTTCTTTGAAATTATGATGTGCCAAGATAAATTCCCTGTTCTGATGGATAAGAGGTATTGTCTTTCCTTTAAAACGTATCTGTGTTTAAAATAAGAAACAAAGTAAATCATTTTCTTGACAGTAAAGATACACGCTTCCTCTCCGAGATGGTAATCGCTCATGAAGCTGAGAACAAGTGTAAACCAAGCCAAAGTTCACGCCTGGGAGAATGCTTTCCTACCTCCCGTCTGCTACAGCAGTGGTTAGGACAAAACTATTGCTAGTATCTTCTACGATCACTGCAATTGCTAGCATCTTCTGGAGTAAAAATACCTTTTTTCCTATAATGAAAACAAGTCTTGTTTCCATATCCAAGGAAAACATTGGTTACAGTGAAACTAATCTTATACTAAGTTTTTTTCTTAGTCCCAACATGCAAACACAATTTAACAAAATTAGATCAGTGATAGTCCATTCACTAGTGCATAGGATAATAGAATTTGATCCACAGGGGACTATGAGAGTATTTCAACAGCTGGTACCAGGCTGGGCCAAGGAGGATCTTAGCTGTGAAGGAAGATTTAAGCAAGCACACTGGACAAGCAAGGTGCAAATCACTGAATACAGAAGACAGTGTTCATACCAGTCTCCCAGATTAGATAGTCCCAGTTTTCTCATTCCCACATGCCTGCATCCATTTACATTGACGCTACGTGAAATACACAGTGTGAGATAACCAAACGCACTGAGCACAAAAGCCTACCAAACCAGAATGGTTAAAAATTACTAAGCAAGATGGAGAAAGATGAAGATCCACACTTAATGGTTCAAAGTATTTTGGGGACTTCCCCTAGCACTGGACCAATATAGCAGCTGTGGTTTGTGGGAACACCTATAAAACCAGGCATCGTGTGCATCTCTGGCCATGTGTCTGGTTCTGAGTGTACTTCTACCAGCTGAAACAGTGGAACTCTTCCAGTACCAAATGCCCTTAGGAGAAATCTAACAAAGATTCCCCTCATGTCACTTGTCATTTCCAGCTCCCTGGTTTTCTAATCGGTCCTGATAATATCAGGAGAAACATTGAAACTTACAGGGATGTTGGTTTGAATGGCGTCCAGCGAGAGAAAAGTTGTATAAAATATAGATGCAGAACAGCAAGGAGAAATCCTGCAGGAAGAATAGTAATGATGGCATGCTTCCCAAAGACGGCACAAAATCTGTGTAGTCCAGCCCTCCTCATGCAGATGACTGATTCAGCCTAACACCTCTGAGCTTGAGAGGTCTGGCAATACAAACAACCCACAGCACATCAGTACCCAAGGAGTATCAGGAAAGATATGTGACTTATTTATAACTAAGATCCTTCACTTGCCATTACTCAAAAAAAAAAAAAAAAAAAAAAAAAAAAAAAAAAAAAAAAAAAA
>NW_020955389.1:2041722-2043414 GCF_003031625.1 Empidonax traillii | reverse complement strand
AAAAAAACAACAAAAAAAAAAAAAAAAAAAAAAAAAAAAAAAAAAAAAAAAAAAAAAAAAAAAGAAAGATATGGAATTTAGACCCAGTCTCAGAATGTGACACTGAACATAGTGATGCATTAACAGGTTCACTTGATCTTCAAAGGTGACAGGAATTCAAGCAATTTAAAATCTGCCTTGTTCTTCCTGAATATAGATTTATTCTGAAGTAAATTCTGCCTGTAAATCAACACTCCTCCTACAAAACCTATCTTGTTTGCAGGAAACTAAAGAGAAAGCCAGCACAAGGAGGTCCACCCTCCTAAAATGAGGCACAAGGAGGAGATGCAGTTTTCCTCTAAGATTCATCAAAGATCTCCCAAGGTCAGAGAGACCTCCAGGTTATCCAAGGGGATTGTAGTACAAAACAACCTCAATCATTTGTTACATGAAATTAATGGTGTTCCTAGGAAACAAGGAGAAAAGAAAATAATGAACCATTACTATAAGCACTATGTCCCAACAAAATGGTCTCTCTGGCTATTAAATATATTTAAAAATCTAGCTAAAATAATTTTTGAAAACAGGTTACGTGGGGGAGAATCAGTGTGCAGCTGCTTCTCCTGAAATGAGTCCTGCCAGATCTGAGGGATGAATAAATGCAGCTATCCTGCTTAAAGTCTTGACGCTTCTACTAGAATTTCACTGATGTAGTACTTAGTATTAATTATATAATGACTTGCAGACAGTAAGTCTTCCTTCAATGATTTGTTTATGTACCACTTGCACAGCAGAACACTCTTTCCTTTTTTCAATTGCTATATTGCTATGAAAACAGTAAAACTGAAGAGCAGAAAAGAGTGGAAGATATTTCTTCTATGAACAGTCTCTTTTTGGCTGAAACACCCTGAATGTTTCAGTACTTTGAATATGTTGGTTCAATACAGCCAGAGGAATAACCTTACCCGTTTCCTGCTCTGACCATGAGTGTTTCTTCTCAGTACATCCTACAGTGATAGCATTCAATGTGCTATCCTAAGAAACCCAAACAACCTGAATGCTTAAGGACAGTCTAATAAGTTACGACTGTGAACTAGAGCAGTACATATGCTAAAGACTTTTTGTATTTTTTTTTTTTTTAGAAGTCCTTTCTCTTCCAAGAAAGAAATCATTCAGGCATTCAGTTTTAGAGGAGAGGGCTGGGAGTGCTCTAAATCAGTAGAAGATGTCTTTAAAAAACAAACTTGTAATTGTTAAAATATTCAAATATGCTGGGGACTTCTTGGCTCAAGGTATTTGCTTCAACCCTAAGTAAGCAGAAAAACACAATTGAAATCCTAGATTTCTAACTCAAAGTACAGTTTTCATCAAAAACTAGAAGCTTGAGGATAATCAGAAAGCATCTAATTATTTACATAATGGAAATTACTATATAAATCATACAAAGAAAAGATTGATGGGAACAAAGAGATAGAATCAAAGAGGTATAATTCCATGGTTGTTGATTTAGGCATTTTATCCTGTTCTTAACGTAGCCTCTCATAATATTTATTGGTATTTCAGATCTTTTATTATTTTACTTTTTCTGTATCTGTTCTGAATACATCCATTACAAAGTACTTGGAGAAAGTCCAATGAAAGGACATGAAGATTATGAAGAGACTAGAGCATCTCTCCTATGAGAAAAGGCTGAGAGAGCTGGGACTGTTCAGC
>NW_020955389.1:2040359-2041701 GCF_003031625.1 Empidonax traillii | reverse complement strand
GAACATCAGGAAACATGTTTTCACTGTGAGGGTGACCAAGCTACCCAGAGAGGCTGTGAACTCTCCACCCTTGGATCTATTCAAAAGCCATCTGGACATGGTCCTGGGAAACTTCTTCTCAGTGGCCCTGTTTGAGCAGGGGGGTTGGATCAGGTGACCTCCAGAGATCTCTTCCAATTTCAACCCTTTCGTGAATATGGGATTCACTAAGCTTATGGTTCTAAATTTAAGGGAAAGCTTCAGGCTACTGAAACTGACTAACAAATGAAAGAAGAAATTTTCTCACGAAAGCGTATTCAGTATAGTCCGTAACTGTAGTAATAAACTCAACCATATGAACTTAGTTTCAGAATCAGTTGAATCTTGTCATGGAAAAAATTCCCATGTTTATGCAAAGTAAAATCTAAAACACATATTTATACCAAAGAAGCAGAATTTGTCAATCCAGGAAAAAACAAAACAAAACAAAACAAAACAACAACAACAACAACAACAACAAAAAGAGAAAAAACCAAACAATCGAAACACTTTAGCTGAGAGTTTGAAAAGAAAGCTCTAAGAGAACAGAATTGAGAGGAAGAGACAGTGGAGTAAAATGGGATGCCTGGGAACTCCAGTACATGCATTGCAGTAGAGGCTCGGATCCTCAGAGTAGGAGCTTTGGTTTAGGTAAGTAGCACTTAGGCAGCAATATTAAATAGTGTTATGGTGAGATTATGCATTGAAAGCAAGATCACTCTTTGTTTCCTTACCCATGTGAAGTTTTAATATCTAAATTTTCTATGAGTGTTAATGCAGTGTCATGCATGTCACAACAGCAACATATCTGAGGTGGGGACTGCAGCACTAAATATTCAAACACTACAACAAACAAGGGCCTAAAAGATTTAATGAGTGAATAAGGTATCTCAATCATAGTAGTATGATATTGAGCTAGGAGAGCAACAGCCATGGACAGCATAGGAGGAGAAAAATGCTGAAACAGACTGCAAGTAATTGAGGATACTGAAAATCAGGCCAGCTGGGAGGAATCCTTTGTTGCTTTCTTCTTAAAAGGGAAAAATTCAATTTCCATAAAAGATAAACATCAATGGGAATTGGATCACACCAAACACGTAAGTGAGTAAAAGGAAATGACCCACTAACATAAATGCTAAATCAGAGAAAAACAGAAACCACACAGTGTGTACTATCCTGCCAAAAATAAAAAAAAAAAAAAAAAAAAAAAAAAAAAAAAAAAAAAAAAAAAAAAAAAAAAAAAAAAAAAAAAAAAAAAAAAAAAAAAAAAAAAAAAAAAAAAAAAAAAAAAAAAAAAAAAAAAAAAAAAAAAAAAAAAAAAAAA
>NW_020955389.1:1952999-2039397 GCF_003031625.1 Empidonax traillii | reverse complement strand
AAAAAAAAAAAAAAAAAAAAAAAAAAAAAAAAAGAAAATATTTAATTGAAGGGGAAAAACGGGTTAGGAGGAGGAAGGGCAGCTTCCAGGAAGTCCTAGAACTGATGGTTCTTACAGCAGCAGCAATCCAAGGCACAGCAAGATGAAGGCAGTGGACCTACAGAGGGAAGACTTCCGTACACATGGAAAAATCTCAGAGGAGATATATCTAAGGGAAATAGGACCTGAATGTTCTTTCAACAAACCAATACGTAGGACATAAGTGTAAACTATTTCAGGAACAGTGAAGAATGGGAAATATAAGAACAAACAATTAAAGAAAAAAAATCTTCAACGACGAGAAGCTCACAGAAAATCTTTTTCAAAAATTAGTAAAATAAAGCACAAATGTATAAGAAGAGAAACAGAAAAGCCAAAGCATAAAATCAGATGTAGCAAGAAAGGGAAGGTTATAAAAAGCATGTTGGAAATCCGTAAACTATACAAGGCTGGGAAGACAGTTTTCTGCTGCTCAGCAGAGGGAGAGCTACAGATAATGAAAACAAAAAGTTTAGTGTTTATTGACTCTTTTTGCTTCCATCAGCTAGGATCAGATACATACAGACAAAGCACCAGGAACAAGGTTGCATCTCAGGTGCTTGCAGGAGTTTAGTTGCATCTGGTGAGACTTATTGTGCTGTATTCTGAGACTGTGGTGAAGCATACTCAGGGCTATTACCTATTACTCTATGAGAAATCATGACATTAAGAGGAGATTCTGAAAGCATGGGAAGAGGAAACCAAAGGATAGTGAGACTGCCCAGCTGAGCTTCAGTCTTGAAGAAAAATATCCAACAAACTCTTTGTAAAGACTTGAAGGTAATAAAAAGTAAAAATAGAAATCAACAGGTCTGTCAAGGATATGTTGCCATGTAAAACTAAATTAATTACCTTTTACAATGGGACAGGTGTATGGGAAGAATAGCAATTATATGTCTTCTTAACTTTAAAAGGCTATTGCTACTGTCTCACAACATCTTCATAAGTAAACTGAAAAATCTGGTTGGAAGGAGGACTAATTTTATTTAAGAAACCACACTGTGAGAGAAGTTATCAGTCATTTGCTAAAAAATGGAAGGATGAATTGCACATACCCTAGAGCAAGCTTGAAAAAAAGACAAAAGCTGAGCATGAATAATAAAGAAAATACAGCCCTTGATTAAAAAAAAAAAAAAAAAAAAAAAAAAAAAAAAAAAAAAAAAAAAAAAAAAAAAAAAAAAAAAAAAAAAAAAAAAAAAAAAAAAAAAAGGCCTGTTTTGTCTGAAGAAGAAAACAGTGAAGGAAATATGGGACAACTTCATGGCTGTAAAAGCTGAAAAATCTGAGGTGCCACAAGAAAAGGAGAGGAATTTTCTTCTACAGAAGGAGGGCTTAAACTGAAGCAGGACTGCTCCGGCTTGGATGTTAGGGATTGCCAAGGAAGGTGTGGAATCACTCATGTTGCAGATTTACAAAAGCCTTAGACAAGGACACTCAAGTTTAGGCATAGCTTATTCTTTGCTCAGGAAAGTCCATTGAAGGCCTGTTTCCTCAGATTTTGAATTCTATGTGGAAGCAGATGAACAAATTTCTCCAACTCTACTTTGTTTATAAAATTCGTTAAAATACATATATAACTTTTGTCTAAGGCAGGTCAAACAACATGTCTCCATGTTTGACTGTCACTAACTTTGCAAAGATCTGGAGTACAATTTAAATATAAGACTTACAGAAACTTTTACTATATTTATTCCCAGAGTTCATCTGTGACTCTTTACATTCCTTATTTAGTCATCCATAAATCTATCAGATTTTTAACCTTCAAAATCAAATGAAGTCTGGAAGTAAGTAAATACAGAGAAGACACTGAAGTCTGAAATAAGTACAGAGGTTCAAAATAACAGTGTGAAGGGAATTTTTGTTGGGATGACACTGTTTTCATATGTGCATGCATGTCTTTGTGTTTGCATATGTGTATGTGTGTATAAATACACATTTGTGCATGCAAAAAATGTCCAGATGGGAAAAATAACAAGCTATTGAATAAAATTATGCTTTATATAAATCATGTAGTGAAGGATTAAAAATACTACCACTTCTTGAATAATCAAAAAATTGGTCTATATACGTATACATATAATCTACGTTTGCTGTCTAAGACTGTTGTCAACAACATCAGCAATCATTTATCAGGAATGCTTATGGCTAAAAGGTTTAACATTACTGTAGGGTATGTTGAAGGCAAATTCGAGTGGCCTATTGACACAAGGTTACCTACACTAAGAACTGAAAGATCAGGAGCTTTACAACCCTGGTTGTAATTGCGTTGGCCTATCTGAATCGTCATAACTGGTTTCTTTACAGGTACTGGGAAACTTAGGTTAGCTCTCACTCTCAGAAAGGATCTGAGATGCTAAAAGAACATGGTGCTGTTCCTTTGACATTTGTTTATGAAATCATCACCTATACTAGAAGAGAACAATTTAAACAACCAACAAAAGAGACTTGGTTTAGGAGTGGAACAAGACCACCATTTTTCCATGAATGGAAAAATTGAGAAATAAGAGGTACTAAAGGATGTATTGTTGAGAGTGGTAAAGGAAGACAGACTACAATTAACGAAGATGGAATATGTCCAAGACGGAGGCCCAGCAAACTCAAGTGGTCACAGACACCACTCCACTCTCACAGGAGCCCCACCCAAGGCAAGTCTTTGTCAGGGTCAAATGACCATCTTATTTTCCTGTAGCAGTTGATGTCTCTCAGTCTAACCACTGATTCAGACCCATGCTGCTTTAGACAAGAGATCTGGTGAGATTGGAAGGTTATTGCTGCAAGCCATTTTTAAATGCTTATCAGGAAAATGCAAAATGACTAAATGCATATAGCTTGGGGGGAGTAGGACTATTAATAGAGGCTCTGCCAACTGATAACAGACATACGGAGACTCTAAAACAAGCAGACAGAAGAATTGTTCTGAAGCAAAAGGAGAACATTTCTGAGAATGAGGGAGGGAATCAACCACAACAACTTAAAATAAATCCTAGGAATACCTGTCTCAACAACCAGATCTAAAATTTGCAAAGGAACCAGGCCTTTGCTTAAACAATTTAAGTAAGATGAACTGGCCATATGCTTCAAGGTACTAACATATGATGGTTACTAAGAAGGGAATAAATGACCAACAGATATTCTCCATCCCCTGATACCCCATTCTCTACAAAATGATTTTCATACTTGAAGTCAATATGGTGAGGTCACGCCACGCTCTCCAGTTGGCTATTGATCTTGATAAATATGTTTGTGCTGCACACTGACTACTGCAGAGTAGCTACTGAAAGGACACCTAGTGGAAGTAAATGAGTGTATCTAAAAACTGCTCTGACTGTTGAAGGTGTGTAATCATAATTGCTGAACTATTACAGGTTGAATCTGCAACGTAACATATGAACTTACGTGTCAAATAGCACTACTCAAATTTTCTAAAAATCGACAAACAGTATTCTTAAAAGCACATTTTAAAAACTTGGAATTTACACTTAACTTCCTCAAAACTCAGAGAACAGTTTTTTAAACAAAAGATGCACAGTACTGTGTGTCACAGAAGATTGCACATTTCAATTGTCCTGAATCTCCACTGCATCCATTTTAGGAATATCAGATAGCCAAAAAGAACTCACTACAGACATGTTTTGCTTGATATTCAAGTCAAATTTCATCGTGGGCATCATCATTCCTTGGGTCCTCCATTGTGCCACTCTAAAATATCTTAAGCAATTCCTTCCCTTCTTGTCTTTCTCTCCTAGGAATAGAGAAACAGCCAAAGAATATAAATTGTACACATTTGAGCTAATTTTACTCTTCTTTTTCTTTGTTCATCCAACTTTACAGTCTTGCTTGTGTTTATCCCAAACCCCTTAATATGTACTAATGCCCTTGTGACCAGGAGATGCCCACATCAGAAAGCTCTATTCCAAATGGAGTCATGCTGGTCTCATGCAGAGAGGGATTATAACCTTCCTGTGTAGTGACATGCTGCCTCTGGGCAAACAGACTAAAATCCACGCTTGGTTTTCTTGTTTATGTCAACATATCATATTACAGGCATGGAACAATTTGCTGACCACTGTCCCCCTTCGATTATTGTTTTTATGTTCTCTTTTCTAGGTTTCTCATTTCTATTGAATACCAGTTTCTTCGTATTAATTTTCCCTGAGTGAATTAGTGCAGATTTACTAGGCTTTTTTTCCAGAAATTTTTTTTTATCCAATTTTATAACATCTCTGTATGCCACTGGTCTGTTCTCTGTCCTCTGTTTATGACAGCTCCCAAAGTGCCATCCTTTGATTTAAAAAGCCACAAACAAACTATTTTGGCTCTTCTATCCTCTTTCACCACAACAAAGATTGAAACACTGGGATGGATATTTTTTGTTTGCTTTTTTAGGTGACTTCCTACCAAAGTTTTTGCTTAAAAAACACAGATTTTGCCGCAGTTCTCCACAACTACAAGGAAGATCGTGATGCCTATGAAGGATGCGGCAGCTTCTGCCCTTATCCGAACATTAGCAACCCTTCCTCGCACAGCTCTGTTTCCACAGCTCACCTCTTCTCCACTTCACCCGTCTGAAGATCCAGCCTGCTCTCATCTTAAAATGGCATGTAGTTTCCTTCCTTTACTATAAACAATGCTAACTGTAACCTTAGTTTCGTGATGTAAACATTTAAAAATAAGAATGAAGGGAACACAAACGATGTGTTCAATTAGTTAATTTGGGGATTAAATTAAATGAAATCTCGCAAAACATGGAACACGGAACATTTCAGCATAATGAAGTCTGGCTTTACTTGTTTTCCTTTTATCTCATCTCTTTAAAAAAAGGAAACTGTCCATCTGAGAAACTGTGGAAGAAGAGTAGTAAAGGCAGATGAATTGCTTGTGAATCCGAGAGAAATGAAAGTAAAGCTCAGAGGAAGGTACCATAACACTCAGGTATGTGCTCAAAGGGAAAGAGAGGCACTCTAATCTGCAGGATGCTGGAGGCTGGGCAACCAGCTGCCACAGTTGACATGAGAGGCTCCTGCTATCAATGTCAAATCCGGCGATGATGTCAGCTTGTAAAATACCCTGTAGCCTGCCAAAGTCTCTTCAACCTGGCATTTCTTTTATAATAAAATATATTTTAAAAGCAAGAAACCAACTAATAGATATTATTCTCCAGTCAAAGCCAAAAAATATATATACACTGTGCATAATAAAGAATAGTAATAGGAAGACGTAGCAAGGGGTAATAAAGGAAAAATAACGTCCACAGAAAAAAGACCTCTGTTTATCTTTGCAGTCTACTATAAATTTTGGTCAACTATACTCCTTCAAATGGACATATTTTTCTGTTTTAAAAAACAATTCTAGAGAATATTTTCATGGTTAAATGAATCTAGATTTTGCTCTTGTGAACTCTTCAGCAACAGAAGAAACTCAAACTGTCTTCAAATTTGGAAGAATTCTTTTTATGTGCATCTGAAAATGCACATTTGGCTTTCATTGTGTTGTGTGCAAGACACCTACAAAACCAAAGTGTAGCCTCGCACAGCTTCAATCAACACTTTAAACTTTGAACCTTCCTTATCCTAAAAGATGGTGAGCATTTTCACTTTTCAAGCAAACCCATTTCCTTCTGGCATACAACAAACATAAGCAATACAGGAGTTGCTTGACTTTCACATCATACTTAAACAGGCATTTTGAAAATGCATCATTGACAGCTTCAAATAGGGAGTTCAAAGTATCTACAGGTATTACATCTGTCCCAAGCTTCTTAGCCAATTTAGTGATTTTCAAGTGGCTTTTTCCCATTTCCTAAAGCCTACCGAGAAAAGATGGGTGTTTTCCCATGATTTAATGAAAAACACACAAACGCCATAGGAAAAAATGCACAAAACTTCCAACGCAACATCTCATGCACAAAGTAAATTCAACAACAGATTTTTTTTCCATGTCTTTATCACTATAATACTACTTATCACTTTTACTCAGGTTTAGTACAAAGCAACAATAAAATAGAGAGGCACTTTTAATGGGATGTTGATATCTTAAGGAAACCTACCTTGAAAGAAACTTTTGACTCGGAGATAGCTGACACTTAGGCGCAAGACGGAAAGTTTGTCCAGCTTTGATACAATGTCAGGTGGAAAAGGCAGGAGGCTGGCCAGATGGTCCAGTTCCGCGTTCAGACGGTCCCTGTGTCTCTTCGAAGGATTCGATTTTTCATTCCCGACTGCAGGCCTTCTGTGGTGGAGAACACATTTTCGATTACCTGTTTTACTTCCAGGCAGTACAATCAGAGACTGAGATGTTGTATGCAATTAGTTGATAACAGGAATACTTCACTTAGCTTTTATGGAAATCTTTTAAAGTTTCTGTCTCCTGCCAAAAAGAGATTTACTATTCTGCAATTGCCATTCTCACATTTACCTTCCTACATCAGATATAACAAAGATAAGAATTTGGTTTATGTCTTAAGAACATTGATATTCTTTGCAAAAGACATGGACATTGGCTTCTCTTTTCCCATTTGCCCAGTGAAAAACAAATGCTATCTCTTGCTCAGGACCCTCTCACCTTAGGGGAGTGGGTACTATCTTCCTGTTCTAGTCAATACCAGGAAAAACAATTTCTCTTCTATGTTGTACAAATAAGGGGCTGACCAGCAGGGGAAAATTATCGTGACTAATGCATGAACCCATTTAATACCTACTGTATTCATCCAAAGCATCTTAGTTCCTTCCATTTAATGACTCAAAGTTAACCTGTGGGTCAGGAGATAACTAAGAAAAGAGCCTGTCTTTAGACATGATTTTAAAAAGTATGGGAGGCAAGGTAAAGAGCCGTTCTTTCCTCAAGCTCAAAAATCCTGTGTACATTCTCACACTTACCTTCCTACATCAGAAATAACAAAGATAAGAATTTGAATTCTTATCTCTTAAGAACAGTGATATTCCTTGCGAAACATAAAGATTTATGTTATTCAGTTTCCTAGGCCAAGCGCTCCTAGTCCATCCCCATTTTGTGTTCCTCCCATTCAATGTACAGTGCTAGATAACTTAGAAAAGCTGTTGTGAAAACTCATTAAGATGAAATTCATCACAAATGAGGAACCTCAATTTTGGAGTGTCCACTGATGTTCTCACAGAACACATAAAATATTATTCTCAAGAGGAAGAAAAGGAAAAGCTGGTCTACTTGGAATCAGAAATGGGAACATTATTTCCAGCATGACAGTGAGAGGTGCTCAGTGCTGAAGCACAGACATATACTAAACAAGAAGACCTGAGTGAAAGTTTGGGAGGGTGGTTCCTTTCAGCTGGACCCAGCAGCAGCCAAATGCCACAGAACACTGGAGCTCTAAGGTACACTGATCCATGATCTCAGAAGGAGTGCAGCAGCCCAGTGCTCTAGGTGACCTGGCATCTCCCAGGAACTTTGTGCTCTGTCAGCTGAATCTCCACTCTGGTAATGCCCATGTTCAAGTTCTTACTGTAGCACACTGATATGTTCCTCCTGAGGCACCTTCTCCTAAATAAGAGATGTTGATACAAAAATCAAGGAGGGAAGGATGGAAAAATACTTAAGCATTGGAAACGGTAGGCAAGAAAAATATGGCTGTGCTAATAGTTTCCACTTCCACCTCACTAAAGCCAAGGATCATAATGTTATGTAGCTAGCTGGCACTCCAGTGGAGTATGAGAGTAAAACTAATTATTTGCTGCACTTTACTACTGCGTTTCCATGCTTCACACATTTACTGCATTCTTTAATCATAGTTTTCATTTTGAGCATTAGTATTCACAAAGTGGCTAATGTTTTAAATTACAAAAGTATTAATTTATCATAACCAAGATTCTAAAAAAATGTTCATATTAGTAAATCACGTAATTAGTAAAACAAAAATCAATGTTTTGTATGTGTGATTGCTGCTAATTGAAAACCTCTTAAAGTAAATTAGTCATGAAAAATTCATTACTACTTTTGAGAGTCTCACTTCATTTTAAGAGCACAACACCAATGGACAGAGTAAATGAAAAAAAAATATTTGAGGTATGTGTCAGTGAATATGTAGCTAATTTCTGGTTTTTCATTCAAAATTGCTAATACTGAAATGTGGCTCTTCAATAACTTTATGAGTTGCTCTCAAAGACATGGAGAAGACTTCGTTGATTTGGATCAATGAACAACTTCACAACTAGAGAGCAAATATGCAACAAATAAAGTAAGCAACAAAGACTGAATACTTTTTTTTACTTTTTCGGAGCTAACCATTTTTTCATTATACCCTGAAGCTCAGCCATCCTATGACACCAGAATGATGTCTGACCTGGGAGAGCAGTAATACTGTGGGAGTATAGCCTACAGCTGAGCAAAAGCTAAAGAACATAAGTTTTTGCTAATTGGCCTTTACATCTGACAAACCAGCTGAAGCAAGGAAGCAATTTAGGACAGAAAAAAAAATAATTTTAATAAGGAAAATTAAACTGATGAGTTTTAAAGGTAAAAATTTTCAAGAGTAATATGGGATAGAAATAGAAATTGTTCAAGCCTATTTACCACATAAAATAGTGACTGCTTTATGCCAGAGAGGAATGGTTTGAGACAATTAGGTGGGCTGCCTTTGTACTGCCTGAAAGAAATAGTTTTCTGGAGACTGCAGGGAATGGTACAAAAAGACCACGGGAGAAAGTTCAGGACAAAACTTTCCTGAAAACTCAAGGAAATGATTCAGTAAGGGAGTGAATCCAAACAAACAGGGGGTTGATGTAAATGGTAATTAGGTTCCAAGTGGATGCAATTTAAAACAATGCAAGTGAGTTCCATGGAAAGGCTAGCTTAGCTTAGCTACCCGTAAACAGAAAGGGGCAGGCAGGGAAATTTTTCAGTGGGCTGCTTTGAGGTAAATGGAAATTCTGGCCTTTATTTTGGGCTGAAAGTAGATGGTGCATGTGTTTGTGTTAAACTCGGGATTGTAAAACTGTAAACAGAGAGGTAGCACTCACTCCGATACCACATTTACTCTGCTTTCCATACAACACTAGTGCAGTAGAGTAGCACATGTAATTAAAACAACAAAGCTGGTTTTCCCTTCTTTGCATTGTTAAACTGCCCAAATTCTGCTCTGCAGTAACAAGTACTTGTACCTGCACAGAACACGCATTACCAGTCCCCGTGTGGTGGGAGCTGAGCGTGGCAGCTGGTGCAGAGGACATTTTCTGTTTCGGTGGTACACAAGGCATTGAGCCATTTGCGCATTAATGATTCAGTGTGCCCATGACACACAGACCGCCTCTAGTGTAAACCAGTTTGGTGAGCTCGCAGAGGAATTTCCTGCAACTGCAGCTCTGTCTGCTGTTCCCTACCCTCTGCGGGAGCCCTACCCTGTTAACGAAAAGTTCGCTCTGAGTAAGTTTTTTAAGTATGTCAAAGCGTTAAACCTGCAGATGATCTGAACTGAGAAAAATCTAACCATTTATTGTGACAGCATAGTTTTAGTAGGAAGGGAAAGGGAAGAGAGAGAGTAGGAGATGCAACAGATTGACTAAATGCAAAGTAAAAGCAAGATGGTGATCATGAACATACTGACCAGCACCCACAGCCACTTAGCTGTGCTTGGACATTGCACAGAAATCCTGGCAGTGAAAGCTGTGTATGTGCATGTGGTCGTCATCTCCTACAACCAAAAGGACTTGAATGAGAGAAAGCTGTTTGAGGGAAAGGGGGTCCTTTGCCACCTTCAGTCTCTTCTGCTTCTTCACAGCAAGGAAAGGCAAAAGCAGAACTAATGGTCAAGAAGATGCCACACTGGCAGAGTAGATGAGAGGTGGGATAGTGTGATATCAAGTAAGAGGAAGGGCTATGCCACAGAGGGCCTTAAAATGAGAATTAGGAAGCTGGAGAGAGCTGCACCTCCCAAGGTGTCTGTTTACCCTGTCACAAGTACGGTTCTGATTGAAGTGGGCAGTATGGACTCTATAGATAAACTCAGAGCTTGGGCAGCTGTACCTTGTCTTTAAAGAGCCATTAAATATTACAAGAAAGGTTTTGTGAAGGGAAAGGGTTTTACAAGATGCCAGGGCTTGAGATGAAGAAGTTCTCAAATGGTAACTGTCCTGAAGCATTGCCTTAGCATTTCTAAGTATTCATTTCAGCACAGTGATTTTAGCTTGAGGTTAAAAAACAAGATCTCTTTAATTTCCAGATACTTGAATTACCAGTAAAACGTTAGATTTCCACAGGAAATAAACACTTGGTAGAGAATGTTTCCTTTAGTCAAAATGCCGGCTGTCTGGCTGAAAAGCATATCTCATGGAAAATTTTTCAATCAGTCTGAGCTCCAGGTGTTTGAACTGTGTCCCTAAAAGCCAAAATTTCTTAGTGTAGACCACATCTAATGGGGCTCATTTGGAAGTGTTCTGGGGCAAACCAGTAGGTGTTTTAAAATTTATTTGCATGTGTAAAAGTAGAACTTGAATCTGAGGTATCGTCTCAAAAATGGCAGCCTAAAGAAGATAGTTCTGCTAGTTTTGTCTAAAGAGAAACATATTAGTTCCTCCTAGTAAAACAAATTTTCCACACATTCTTCCACAGTCTTGTGGCTCTCTGCATTTTCTTGTGGAGCTTCGTCATACATTTTCATCACTGTTCTGTAAAACTACTTCAGAATAGAATTTCTGTGCCTGACAAATATTAATGAACATAATGAAAAATACTGTTCTGTGATATCATGGATTAAAAACCAGCTGCAGGATCAGCACCTAGACTGATCACAAAAAGCTGATACAGAGTCAGAGAGTCAGCCTCCTGGGATGAACTGAGTATGGGTAAATATAAACATCCCAGTTGTTCTGCAGAAGGGAAAGCTGCACCTCACATCTTCTAAATCCTGATCTTTGAAAGGACTAATCCATGAATCCCTACTGAAATCCAACTATCCTGCTCACACTGAGGCATCTGAGCTCACTTATTCTTTTGTCAAGAGAAAGTTAAATTCTAGAGATTATTCACATTTAAAAGAGAGGAATCATCACTAGAACTGGCCAAAGAATATCCATCCATTTTTGTTCCTGTGAAAAATTAGATTTTACAACTGAACAATACTCATCCCAAAACAGGTGGCAATATCTACTTTGATTCATTATTAGAATGACAGGTGGAAAGTAGAACAAGGCTGTGGAGAATGTGCTATGCTATGAAATCAAACAGGAGAAAAAAGCTCTAACAAAGATTGTATGACATGGGTCAAAATCATGCTTAAATATGCTGCTCAATTAGTAGGCTTCAGATACCCTTCTAAACTCAAGATAAATTATTCAAGGTAGCGTAACAGTAAGGATATCCTGGAGTCTCCAGATGTCATTAAAACTAGTAGGACTGAAGGACACAGACTGTGAAAGGAGTTCTATCTAGTTGGTCTGGGGCATTCAGAGCCTCTTTAGATGAGAGTAAATCCCTGAGTGAGGGAATAAGCACAGGAAAGGCTTACCAGTGACTAAGCCCACAAACAGATAAAGTTTGAGGAAGAGAGCAGTGTTGTTAGGAACTGAGAAATCATCCTCAGCAAGTGGTAACTAACCACAGAAAACAGACTGCTGTTTCCAGTGGGGGAGCTCAGTATTCTAATAATCCAAATATTTTCCTTTGTTTCAACCAAAACCATGTTACTTAATCAAAACTGTCTATGGTCTAGCTTGATAAGCTCATGCTCAGGTACCTGCATTGCAATGTCATTGCAAAGCTATTTTCAAAGTAGCATTACTTGCAGTGGTTCCCCAGACAGAAACTTGGTTATGTCAAAGTGAATGAGAATTTGCTTCTGAGTTTATTGAAGTCAGAACTTCAAAAAAGGCTAATGAGGTCATTTCCATCATTTGTTAGCAGGTAGTTTTCTTAGCCATTGCATTTATCTGGAAGTCATCTTTGAGAAAAGTTCTAGCTAGCATGTAAACTCTAAACATAAATCTTAATGTTTATCAAAGCAACTGAAACTTTCCTTCCTTACAAAAGTAAAGATCCATAAAGGATCATTTTCACAGAGGTGATTTCACGTACTGGACTGGTTCCACACCTCATGCAGTTGTTATAAAATTAAATAAATGCAGTTGTTATAAAATTAAATATCCACATCTATACTTTAAGAGTAGTGCAGAAATCTTACATACATTTTGGATTCAACACTCAGGATTTTTGCAGGAAGAACCATTTTCTTATGTCATTATCTTTGTCTATTGAAATTGTCACCTATGATATATTTTGCAATAAATGAAATATTTTTTTAAGTGGGAAGAAGAAGTGGTTCATGAGCAAATATTGCTCAAAATCCAAACAGTATCAACAGATGTCATTGAAACATTCAGAGAAACTCCCCTTTGACTGTAGACCAATATATACAATTTTAAGCCAAGTGGGTTATTTTTAGAAGTTCTGAACAACTGAAAATAGGGAAATCTATTTTAGTTACCTTCTCATCCTTAAATTGTCTGTGAAGGCCACCAGTGCCAGTTCATAATTTTAACACAGTAAAAATGTGTGTTTCATAATCATAGAATCAAATGTAACACAGAAGATGTGGGATGATTATATTAAAAGCTTCATTTCACAGACCAGTTTATGGCATCTGGAAATCATTTTACATTTGAGTGATAGCAACCTTTTTTCCCCTCCCATTTCAAGCATCTTATAGCAACGAATTCCCATTGCATTTTTTCTTCTTCTGTTTTGCCTTCACACGTGCAATTCCTCTCTCCCATTTTTTTCCTTGTGAAAGTGATCCCATAGTAAATAGTGGTTTGAAAATTATGTGTTCTTTAAGCAAAAAGTGAATCACCAGTCTGCCCTTTCAGTTGACTGAACTGACCCACTTTCTGGGCTCGCACATGTTGGACCTAGTGATGCCCCAAGCAAGGCTAAGCCAAGGAAAGGGGAAGGGGGGAGTGCAGTGCCAACACACCGGTGCCACTCGACACACAGCTTCTCAGAAAGCTCCTTGAACAGGCATCAGGGAGCACAGAAGCACAAAGGTGGCAGCCACCTCTCCAGCCCATTGCCCAGCTGACATTTAATTCATCAGTATCTTCCGCCTATGAAAAGGCACTCCCTCTGCACTCCTCACAGCAGTGTGTTCTGCAGTGCACTGCAGTACGGTGTCTGCAGTACACACCACAACCGACACTGGCCTCCTCTTGGCATACCCACAAGTGGGCGAGGATGGTTGGACCCATGCTTGGCATCCTTTTGGGTGACAGTCTTAACCATGAAGAGCCAGCCTCCCAAACAAGGTTTTCTCACTAGAGAGAAAGAGATTAGGTCTATCCTGCATCAGCACACCATGGCAGGAAGGAAACTCTTACTCTACCTCATTTCTAGCATGTATATTTGGAGGGAGATGCCCCCAATGAATATGATACTTAACTGTTTCTGAATGGGTTTCCTCCTTTTTCTCCCAGCATATAGGCATTCCCCTGGAGGAATCATTGTTCTGAAACTGAAAAACAAAAGAAATAGGTTTCTTAGTTTAGACGTTTCTGTGTTTCATAATGCTGGACAAAATTACTGGACCATGACAGTTCAACCAAGGAAGATGTTTGTTCCTTGAGTGTGACATTCAACAACACTAAGACGCATGGTGGCATTAGTTAAGATAGAAGCTTAAGGCTAATTCCAATTTCCTACCCTAATAATATTAGAATATTGATGTTTATTTTCAATTTTCATTTTTTCAAATTAAGCATACTACACATGATATAAAATGGGTATAAAATACATCCTGCTCACTGGATGTCCAAACTTTTTTTCCATTCCAGGCTCAGTTTTAAATTCAGCTAAACAAATAAGAATGAATAATACTACCCGCCATCTGCGGGGACAATTTCACAGCTTTTAAAATACACTGGGATTTTCTTTCCATTACTGGCATTGTAAGTAGTAGGATGCAATTATTCAAATCAGCATTTTTCCAGGTTCTCAGATCCTCACTTTTAAAGACTGGAAATATATCTGTCGGCAGCTCAAGATGTGACACGTTGTTTTGGTTAGCAGTAGGACCCAAGGCAGTGCTGATGGAGGTGACAATTTTCAGACAAAAGTTAGCCCTATTATTGATCTATTTGAGCATGCTAGACTTAGAGGCATTGCAAGCTCAGAAACAAGTCTTTGCATTCAGTCTGTTTTAATCTTCCAGAGATTAGCTGAATATTGAAGTCTCTTGTTTTTCCATCTGAAAGAATATTTTAGTCATGCTGAGTGCTGTTCAACAGTGGGTTCACTCTGCCGGAGAGGTTAGTGTATCTCAAGAGTGTAAGATGTAAAATTAAGGGAAACTTCTATGTCACTGAATCAATCCCATGCTGCTGAAGACAGATCTGTCATGTAATGCGAATCATAAACTTACTGAACTTGATTTAGAAACTGTTTAGAAGAGCCTTCTTTTTCACTGAAAGATAGTTTTCTGATAACTAGAAAGCTTTCGCCTTCCAGCTTAAATTTGTTCATGGTCATTTTATGCCCATTTGTTCTTCTGCCAACATTGTCTTTTAGTTTAAATAGCTCTTCCTCCTCCTTTGTGTTTACTCATTGGCATATTTTTAAATATCAGTCATATCTGCAGTCAGCCTTCATTTTTCTATTCTGGGACAACCCAAACTCTTTTATTTCCCTCTCATGTTACAAACTCCTTATTCTTCCTATCATCTTAGGAGTCTTTGTTTTCTCATTTCAGTCAATCTGTCTAAAACATGGATAAACAGAATCATGCACAGTATATTAAGTGAAATCTGAAAGTATTTCATACATGCATATACCTATATATATATATGTATATATATATATATATCTATCTCTCTATATATGTATATATATATATATATATATATATACAGAGTTATTGACAAATCATTTATTCTTTATGGGAATTATCTCACTTGATATTCGTGTGTCTATTTCCATTTCTAGGGCCATTATCAAATTCATGGCTCACAGTCATCCTGTTGTCATCTAATATACAGAGTCCATATTCATGTATAATTTCCAACAAATAAATGCATGGTTTATAGGGAAATGTGCTCAGGTGCCTAGCCATCCCAATCATACAACTAATCTCCAGTTTAGTTTTTGCTGTGTGAGAACTGCGTCCTCCTTTGTGTTGATGACACAGCTTTGAGATTGGCTCAGCTGGTCAGAGCATGGTGCTAAGAGCACCAAAGTCATGGGTTTGATCCCTGTATGGCCCATTCACTCAAAAGCTGGACTTGATCCCTGTGGGTCCCTTCCAACTCAGAATGTTCTGTGAAACAAAGTTTATAAGTATACATCTGGTTTAATATGAAATGTCATAGTAAAAATGTAATTGTCTCCAAACTGATAGCTGATGAACTCTGCTGTTAGTTTCCCTCCTTACCAGCCATTTTCCTTTCAGCACATTCTGTTTACCCAGTTCCTTCTCCTGACCCTTCAATTCTTTACTAGTCGTCAGCATCCCTCTCCAAATTGAGATAGCTAAGGTCTACTGTATTTCCCTATACTATTTCCCTATCTACACATTTAATTATTGTGTCAACAAATAGCTATCAGGTTACCACATCAAAATAATTTAAGTCAACATTCCATTTTTACTCCATTACACAACTAACCACAGCTGTTAATGGTTCTTTCCTTGAGAATTCATCCTGAAAAGATGCATAGGATAGAGATCAGACAAGTTGCCTTCTCTCAATTGTAGCTTATGGTGGAAACACCAGTTATTCTCCAACTGGTGCAGTGTCAGGCATAAAGTTCTTCCAGAAATAAACAAAACTATTTTTTCACTATTACTGAAATAATTTCATGTGACATCAGATTGCTGAACCTCCTGTCCAGAGTCAATGACAGATATGAAACAGTGCAATAAATATTATTCCAGGTTAAGAAAGTTTTATCCCACGGACTTTGCTAGTCTAATCTGCTAGCTCCTTTTTTGTTTTGTTTTTTTTTTTTACAGTTTGACAATTTTTAAGATTACATCTATCCTCATGGATTTCTTACTTCAGCGGGAAGCTAAAATGGTGCGAAGATGCCAAAAGAATTGCTTCCATTCCTTGTGAGACCTTACATTAAAAGGTATTTTCTTTATATTTTTGGTGGATTGAAACTGTCTGGATGCCAGGTACCCACCAAAGCCACTTTATCACTTCCCTCCTCAGCAGCACAAGGGAGAGAAAATATAACAGCAGACTTGTGGGTTGACATCAGGACGGGCAGTTACCTTCACGGGCAAAACAGACTCAGCTGGGGGAAATTAGTTTAATATCTTACCAACCAAATCAGAGCAGGGTAATGAGAAATAAACCCAAATCTCAAAAATATCTTCCCCCTACACCTCCCTTCCTCCTGGGCTCAACTCCCTGTTTTCTCTACCTCCTCCCTCCACAGCAGCAAAGGGGGATGGGAATGGGGGCTGTGGTCACTTCATTGCACTGTCTCTGCCTTCTTCCTCCCATGAACTTCTCCAGCGTGAGTCCTTCCCACGGGCTGCAGTTCTCCACGGGTTGCTCCAGCATGGGTCCCTCCCATGGGGTACAGTCCTTCAGGAACAGGCTGCTCCAAAATGGGTGCTCTGCAGGATCACAAGTCCTGCCAAAAAACCCTCTCCAGCGTGGACTCCTCTCTTCACAGGTCCTGTTAGGAGCCAGATACAGTGAAGCGTTCCCATGGTGTCACAGGCTCCTTCCCCTCCTCCAGAGTGGGGTCCTCCTTAGGCTGCAGGGGCACAGCCTGCCTCACCATGGTCTTCAGCATGGGCTGCAGGGGAATCTCTGCCCCAGCACCTGGAACATCTCCTGTCCCTCCCTCTTCACTGACCTTGGTATCTGCAGGGCTGTTGCTCTCACATATTCCTCTCTCTGACTGCAGTTGCAGCTGTGCAGATCTTTTCCCCCTTCTTAGATAAGTTATTCCAGAGGTACTGCCCTTGGCGAGCACTAGGTCTGTCCTGGACCTGTCAGACATAGGGAAAGCTTCTGGAAGCTTCTTACAGAACTCACTCCCAAAGCCTTACCACACAAACCCAACACAATATTGTAATACTTTTGTGTTCTGAGTCCTTCCTGTCCATAATATCAATCTATGACTCATAGTTCTTGTTTCAAAACAGTGTCACATGCTAGACTTCCCTTCTCTTGCCTTCATGAGCAAAATTAAAAGGAGAGGAAAGGCTTGGAAAGCATAATTCATCTGAAAACTGAAAATTAAGATTTCATTTGATTTCCCAAAAGGGCTACTTTGTCTTATACCCCATTCTGAGATTTAAACTTTGTTTTAAACTCTTTGTTTTAAACTCACCATTCTGGGTGAGTTTATTAATACGTGACAGCAAATAGAAATAAATACAAAGACCTCAGAATTCAAACTGAAAACAAGGAAACAAATAGCAAACAATACGAGCTAGAATTTATGATGTGCAAAATTCTGGTTAGGAAAGATAAAGGCCCAAAGGAAAATTCACAAGTTACATCACTAAAGACAAAAGATAGTGTGCTTTTTAGAAGAGTATTATAAAGAAAATAATTCTAAAACATGTGTACAGTTCTTATTAGGTGGGGATGGCTCTATGTTAGAACTGCATAAAAGACAATAGGATAAATCAATATATTTCTTTCTAGTCTCTGAAAAGAAGGGGAATCATGAACTCCCATCAAACAAGAATAAACCATACGCTCTTCAGGCTTTTGACAGGAACTTTCTACAGAATCAGGACGAGGGGTTACCACAGCGACACGGTATGAAGCACTGCCCCAGCTACTGAACACCAGCGTCCTAGATACGCATACAGCCAAGAGGTGCTTCTGCCACCACCGCTAACGCCAACAGTGGCACGCAGTTAAAAAGAGTCCGAGAATGCATGTATGGGAAGAAAGTCAGAAGGTTCATGGCAAATGGTCTTAAAAATACATCTGAAAACAGCACTTGAATTTGTTGAGCTGCACAGATCCATAAACCAAGAAAACATGCATTTTAAAAACTGAAGAAGAGCATGTATTCCCTGTCCTACCCGGACACCTTTTCTGATCGCCTGTGAGCTCTGCTCTCCACCAGTGGGACAGAACAGCCCATCTCCACCACTGGGGGAGGCTGAGGGCTCCTTCCCCTGCCAGCCCACCGGTCTCACGTGTGAATGAGAAACAGGAAGAAGTTGGGTGGACAGCATTCAGCTGCTCAGAACAATTGTGCTCTTTTGATTCTCCTTCTCCCTTTAACACTCACGAGTTCTCACATTGTCTCCATGTGTTTGAGACAGGATGAAGACAAACCCGAAGCAGCAACCTTCCACCACTCCAGCCGCAGGAAAGGGGGCTTACAAGCTTGAGGAGTTTCAGGAGGAGGAAAGGGCAGATGTGGGCCATAATCATTCACTTCTGTCAGATGCTTTTAATCACTGCTGACATTAAGTCGCAATTAATCTCTGAACACTGGGGAAAGCCAAAGGACTGAAAGACAGCTGCTATATAATAATCTTCAGAGAAGGGAAAATTAATAACTATCCAGCTAAGACTGACATCCATCCTAAGCAAAATTCCAGAAAAGTTGATAAGAAAAATTAATGACATCACTTAGCAGAATTCTACGGAATATCATGCTCTTTGGAGCGAAACTAGCTCACTGAGAGGTTATCACCTCTAGCTGACATACGAATTCACTTGTATTAATAAGTAATTTAGGTTAGCAGCACAACATTCTGCTTTTAAAAGCCACAATGAAGTATTACAGTGCACAGTTTCAACAGGTATATAATCTGTCAAGTGACAGATTTAAAAAAAATGCAAACACTTACATCTCAGAATAGGGAATGAAAGTCATTGTTGCTGGATAGGGACTGCATCCTGAAACGCGAGTGATTCTTGGAAGGAATTAGGGATCAAAGTGAAAAATGAATACAATTCATAGCCTGAGCTGCCAGGGAGGAGCTGCTGCACAGGCAACTAATGCAGTTGCCGACCTAAGTAAAGTGATTTTACCTCTGTTTACAGATGTGATGAGACTGATGCTGGAACAGTGTGTACAGTTCCCATGTAAGTGTTTTTCAAATAATGTTAGAAATTGGAAAGGGTGAAGAAAGAAGCTAAAATAAATACTTGCAGGCTGAAGAATTTGCCTTGCGTAGAAAAAAGATTTAGGTGACTTGAGTAAAGCGAAGTACTTTCAGGGGAATATATAACTGCTGAATTATTTTAACCTGAAACAGAGCAAGCACTTGGAAAGTGAAGCTGAAGCCAGACACATCCAAAGAATAAATAAAGCATTAATCGGTAACATTATGAGCATTTAAGCTCTGGGATGAGGTACAAAGCATTTAATGGAAACTGTTGTCTTGAAACCATGATTAGATGTCTTTTTGTAATTTGCACTTTATCCTAACAGAAGTTATGCATAAATTAAATTGAAGCAGTTGAAATATAAGAATATTTGGTAGCTTTGGTAGCTATAGGAGCTCAAATTACATTATCTAATAATCTCCCTCCTTTCACTATATTTTATGAATCACTTCCTGCCCAAATGTGATCACATACCATGCATTCAATGCCTGAACTACAAAAAAAGGGCTGTGCAAACCACGGCTTCAAAGTCGCACAGGTTTCAAAAAGGCAGCCTGTGAGAGAGGAGGTCGTGTTATCATCCTTACCACATCACAGCACCACAGCACAGTTTCGCCTGCAAAGTAAGAAGGGGATGGGGCTGGAGTGTGGCTTGGCTTTTTTGCAGAATTATGTGTTTCTACCTTGAGAAGAGCAGCTCTGGAAAAAGACTTCCACTCATGATGGCTCATCAACAGGACAGAAATCTGTCTTCTGACACTGAATTAATAGTGATTATCATGTTTCTGCCAAATTTTCTACTTCTGATGAATGGTCATGTTTTAGGAAAAAATATGATAACAGTTTTGGGTATATCTTTGCAAATAACATGCAGTATTGTTTCTAGCTGAAGCAGCCCCACTTGAAAAAAAAAAAAAGGAACTGGAGCGAAGAATGATTAAAGGTTGTGAAAACGAGCCTCATACTCAGTGTCCAGGAGCTCAAACTGTTTGGGTTATCATGAAGAACAGCAACAGAGAATTTCCGCACAATAAGTAAATACATTACGTAAGAAACAAACATTTCGTGACAAGAAACAAACATTTCTAGCAAGATCCAATTTACTGAATTTGCGGTTAATTAAATTCAAATTACAAATAAATGAGGATAACTAGCAAAATAATTTATCCAAGAGTGTAGAGAACTCTCCCTTGCTGGGCTTTTTTTTTCATCCAGAATTTCTTTCTAAAGAGAACTATTGGACCTGTGCAGTGAGGAATTTATTTAAAAATGTCTGATGGTCCAGTTACACATGAGATTGAAACAAGATCACAGGGGATCTTTCTGACCCTAAAATTTGTTTTTCTGCTTCAATCTTTTCTTCAGTGAAAGAAAGGTTAACTCTCAAACCTAAAGAGTTGTTGGAAGACTACTAGAAAGGCATAAAACACTTGATTTACAGAGGGTATTCTGCAAGTACCAGGGATCATATGTTGTCTGACAAACACACATAAAATCTCTCTTCAATTTCCTTTAAAGAAAATACGTACAAATTTGGCTATGTTGGGAGCTTCTGAAAAAAAATTCAGTTTGCGTGTGCTCAGAAGATTTGTTGTAGTCTGAAAGTCATCTATAGTTTCTGCCTGAGCTGAGCACACGTCATCCCTTCATTCCTCCCACAGGCATCTGCACTATACATGTGCATCCCCATGCGCTTTACGTGCCTCCCCTTGGAGCAGCAGAGGCAGCACCAGACTTTCCCTCTTGCTATTCCTCCCCATCCTGGTGTGTTCTGTCTGCTCCAGCCACTGCCACACAGAAAACAAAGGACTCCAGATATAAGGTACGGGAACAAGGAGTTGGCCATGGGAAGGACTGAAGTGGCCCGGGAAAAGGCAGGGAGAGAATGGAACCAGACAGCTTGTAGTCCTGAGTCTCATCATCCCTAAGACCTACAGACAGACACTGTGCTTCAAAACACTCCAGAAAGGAGCCATTAGGGAGCACTGCTTTTGGATCATTAGGAATTCAAAGTTACCATTCAGAATTTGGAGTTTTCACCAGAAATTAGGTGCCCAACACCTCCTTACTGCAATCGCCCGGCCAAGTCTCCTGCAGCTCCCTTGCCTTCTCTGCCTGCATTACGAAGAAGAAATCTGAGCATGCAGAGCCCTATTCCTGCCCTGCTTAGAGAGCTTAGGGAAGGAATCAGGGCTATGTAGGAGCTGTAGGAATGAGGGCTGCGTGATGCGAGGCACGCGACTACCACTACTGACATCAGAGGCACCAGCCCTCGTTTTCTAGGAGCCTTGGTCTGTTCTAAAAGTGATGAGCACTCAGTACTGCAGCTGGAGGCAACCAGCACTGAGCTCTGAATGAGTGTACACCGAAGGCTGCGTCTTCTGAAAAATCATCTCCTGAGTGCCTGGTATTCAGTAAATGAGAATATGTCTTTCAGATTTATCGCTACTAATAAGACCATATGTCTTAGCAGTATAATAAAGATTAATTCAGCTGTGGGTTTGATGTACTTAAATACTAAAGTCACAATTATCACAGGGCAGCCTGTGACAAAAGCACTGCGTTTGCACAGGGTTTGAATAGTGTGTGTTACAGAGATGGGACTACAAGCTGAATGAGGATAATAAAAACAAAATATGCAGCTTCTGTTTTAGTATGAGATCAAGCTTAGTGCCTGTCCACATAGGTGAGAAATTTACCAGTTGGACTTGATGATCTTTATTATTTTAAATATTTAAATATTTTATGAATGGTATACATGATTTCACATTTCATCTTTAGCCCCCAGGCTTCCTAATTTGCAAGTGCTTGATTTTGGAATATGGCAGCCCTTTGCTACAGGATGGGTATGCAGCTACACTTTCAGGAATCTTTAGCAGAACAATAATTTCAATCACTATTCTTCCTTCACAAACAAGTTCATTAGAGGACTAAATTGTCTCATCAGCCCTCTTTTCTTTATATGTTTATATAAGAAAGTCTGAAATTAAGTTCAAGGACACTTTTTTTGAGCTTTGAGGATGTAAATAAATAACTTCTTAAAAAAGCTTAGATGCAGGTTTGTTGAGTTTTTTAAGTAATGTTTGAAAAATACAGCTGTTTTTAGAACTTCTAACATGTGCTGTGTCACTTAAGGAAGGATATAGACCATAACACATACAAAACACATACAAAAAAAGATTGGGCATAAGTCTGGTACAATATTTTGCAGTTAGTAGAGTGGTATCTCTACCAGGTTTGACTTTGGTCCTCCATTGTCTTTGCCCCAGACCTTCTGAGGAAAATATAGGATTGCCACGGCTGCTGGGCTACCCTTTCCACAGTAAGGTGTGAGCGGTGGTGAAAAGTTTTGCTACAGCTGAGGCATTTAGGATGTTGTCTGAACTATATGGATTATTTGATGATTAACAAGACAGTCAATCTCACATTGCAATCCTGCCCTCAGCAGAGATATTAGCATAGAGCATTTCACTTTATCTCTCAGGAACATAATATTCTGGAGATCTCTGTCCCTCTGTTTTGTTTACTGAAACCTGACTGACAGGTCACAAGAAAAGCAGACGTTGTGAAAGCATATGCATCATTTCCATAGCAAATCTGACTAAACCCGGTAAGATAGGTCAATGAAATATTTCTGCCATAAACGCGTAGTGTAGCAGGGCCTCGGTTCAGCTGTCTTCAACCTACAGCTAGTTCAGGTTCTGGGATCAGCTTTGTGCTGGAAACACAGAGCTCAGTACAGGTGAACAACTCAAGTATGCTTGCCAAGTGTATATATAACTTCTCAGATAAGTTTTGCCCAGATTTAGCTCTGTGCTGTCATGATAAAACTGCTAGAGCCAATTAGTAAATCAAGTTTACGTAGTTCATTAGGTTGCCTACAATACTTTACAACTCCAAGAGATAAATAACCTTAGATAAAAGGGATAACAGTATCATTTTGAAAGAGTTGTGTCACTTTTTTTTCACAAGACATGTGGCTGTGCATTGACTGGTTATTGGGTTGCTTTGTCCTCATGCCCCATTCCCCTGTTCCACCATAAGGTGGTATATGTTTCAGCACCCATACATCACTGTGATGGGGTGAATTAGAAATGTTACTAAGTTGCAGAACCAGCCACAGGTTGCAAATGCAACTATGACCTGTGCAGCTATGCTGGTCCTCCAAACCCTCTTGTCAGTTCACTGGCATTCCTGGTGTTACTCTCCCAACCATCTGTGTTTTAATACACTGCTTGTCATTTCATCAGACTTCAACTGTCTAGAGTTTGGGAGTCTCTTGAAATATGAGAGCAATGGTCTTTGATAAGACTATTTATCATCCTGCATCCGCAGGGCCAGACTAGAAGTGTGGTTGTGCTGGGTTTGTGTGGCCAGGTTTTGGTAGTGGGGGGAGGCTACAGGGGTGGCTACTGTGACAACCTGCCAGAATCTTCCCTGATGTCTGGCAGAGCCAATGCCAGCCAGCTCCAGGATGGACCCACTGCTGGCCAAGGCCAAGCCAATCAAACATGGTAGTAGTGTCTCTGTAATAACATATTTAAGAAGGAAAGAAACTTATTGTGCAGGAGAAATTGAAGCCAGAGAAGAGCAGAGTGAGAATATGTGAGAGGAACAACTATGTGGACACCAAGGTCAGTGCAGAAGAGGGAAAGGAAGTGTTTCAGAGCTGAGATTCTCCTGCAGACCACAGTGAGGCAGTTGGCCCCCTGCAGCCCATGGGATCAATGAGGGTGCAGAGATCCACCTGCAGCCTGTGGAGGAGACCCATACCCGAGCAAGTGAACCTCAGAAGGAGGCCATGACCCCATGGGAAGCCTGTGCTAGAGCAGGCTCCTGGCAGGGACTTGCAGATCCATGGAGAGAGGAGCCCATGCTGGAGCAGGTTTCCTGGTAGGACTTCTGACAGCATGGGCAGGGTTATCCCCATGGGGAATCTGCACTGGAGCAACCTGTCCCTGAAGGACTGTACTCCATGAAAAGGGATCCACATTGGGGCAGTTCATGAAGAACTGCAGCCTGTGGGGAGGACTCATGCTGGAGAAGTTCATGGAGAGCTGTCTCTTGTGGGAGTGACCCCTGTGCTGGAGAAGGGGAAAGACTCCCCTCCCTTAGCAGCAGCAGAAACAATTTGTGATGAACTGACCATAACCCCCGTTCCCCACCTCCCTGTGCTGCAAGGGGGGAGGGGGAAGGAGGGAGGAGTGTGGGGAAGGTGTTTTTAAGATTTTTTTTACTTCCTATTATCCTACTCTGATTTTAATTGATAATATGTTCAATTAATATCCCAAAGTCCAATCTGTTTTACTTGTGACAAACATTGGTGAGTGATCTCTCCCTTGCCCTTATCTCAACTCATTATATTTTCTCTCACCTACCCAGTTGTGGAAGGGAGTGGTGGTGGAGCAGCTTTGGTGGGTACCTGGCATCCAGCAAGGGTCAACCCACCACAATGGTGAAATCTCTTGAAGTAAATGCTAATAGCATGATGGGAAACCCTGAGTTATACAGGGAGAGGCTACAGATAGATTAGAGGATTGAGTAGATGAGGCAGAAGGACAGAAATGCTAGGAATCATTTTTAGGAGTTTTCTGTTGTAAAAACAAAATGGAACTAACTTAAATGGATTTTTTTATCAGGAAAGGATTGCTTATCAAAATCTGGGAGACTCTCCACAGTAGCCAATAAGCTGGTGATTTTCTACTGCAAGGACATCAAGATCTAATTCCAAATCTTTCAAAAAAGTCTGCCATACACCATAACTGCACTCTCATTGCCCTAATTTCTCTCTTATTTTCCACAAAAGGCTTCTTAAAAGATTTTAGTTGCACTCCAGTGAAGAACAGTAGTCAAAATATGTGAAAGCTCTTATCTTTTCAATATATATTTTTCCATATATATAGATCATATATTTGCAGGTTTTTTCTGTGTCATGAGAGACAGCGTGAAAAGAGACAAAAGTGGCTGTCTTTGGCTCAGAGACACAGCCTGTCCTCATAGGAGCCTCTGTGATACCAGGAGAACACAGCACAACATTTTCCCTAAGAAAAGAAGCAAAAGAGGGTTGGATCTAAGGCCAGCAAAATGGGGACTGATATCTTTATTGCTATAGAAGTTATTATGAAATGTGTGTATGTAGGACAGGAAAGCAGGGAGGAAACTAATTATAAACTTAGATGTAACATCAGCTTATTGGGAAGATGTAATACTATTTTTCTCCTGGCTTTGCTCTTCCATTTTGTTCCTCCCCAGTTATTCAGTGGAAGAAAAAGAGAAACAGAGGATGAAATGCCAAGAGCCTCACAACAGAGGTTCAGCAGAGCTTAGATATCTGAAGATCCAAAGGGGGGAAAAAAAAAAAAAGACAAAAGCTTTCAGGGAGAAAGAAAAGATGTTTTTCTTAAAGCATGAGGTGGAAAATGGGAATACAGAAAAAAACTGAAATGAAATATGAAATATTTTCTCCTTGAACTCTGAAAGTTAAGTTAGCTTGATGCTTAAATTGATGTTTTTATTATTATTACCACTGCAATTCAGTCTTTTAAAAATTTTTCACTACCAGTGTAAGAAGCACTGCATTTGAAAGAAGCAGGTCACAGTTTGGAAATACACACTGAAAGCCAGGCTGGCGTGCGAGCTGTCAAGCTTTTGCTGAGTTCTCACAAGTCTTCAGGTTAATGACGTACATGAAAATCAGAATGGAAACTCCAAAGTTCCTGTTCTTTCAGATACTGAATCTGAAAATAAAAGTAAAAATAAAACCTGGTGTAGCTATTATTTTTAATATTATAAATGTAGCCAAACAAGTTATACTGGTTGAAAGTCTGGTTAGTTTTGTCTCTTATGCTGATAAGGTGCTATACTCTAGCACCTTGGTTTGGATAAGTACTTAAATTTAGTCCAGGTCCTTAACTATCAACGTATAAGGCCCATGCAAACCTCATAAAGTTCAACAAAGCCAAGTGCAAAGTCCTTCGTGTGGTTTGGGGCAATCCCAGGCACAAATAAAGGCTGGGCAGAGAATGGATTGAGACCAGCCCTGGGGAGAAGGACTTCAGGATGTTTGTGGATGAGAAGGTCAACATGACCCAACAATGTGCACTCACAGCCCAGGAGGTCAGCCATGTCCTGGGCTGCATCAAAAGCAGCATGACCAGCAGGTTGAGGGAGGTGATTCTCCCCCTGTGCTCTGCTCTGGTGAGACCCCACATGGAGTGCTGTGTCCAGCTCTAGGGCCCCCAAAATAAGAAGCACATGGACCTGTTGGAGAGAGTCCAAGGTAGGCCACGCAGATGATCAAAGGGCTGGAGCACCTCTTCTATGAAGACAGTCTGAGAGGGTGGGGGTTGTTCAGCCTGGTGGAGAGAAGGCTCCTGGGAGACCTTACAACAGCCTTTCAGCATCTAAACGGGGCCTACAAGAAAGCTAAAGAGGGACTTCTTACAAGGGTATGTAGTTATAAGACAAGGGGTAATGGTTTCAAACTGTCAGAGAGTAGGTTTAGGTGAGGTATTAGGAAGAAATTCTTTACTGTGAAGGTGGTGAGGCACTGGAACAGGTTGCTTGGAGAAGCTGTGGAGGACCCACCCTTGGAAGTGTTCAAAGCCAGGCTGGATGGGGCTTTTAGCAACCTCATCTATTGGGAAGTGCCCCTAGGCATGGCAGTGGGGCTGGAACTAGATGATCTTTAAGGTCCCTTTCAACCCAATCCACTCTGTGACCTATGATTCTGTTTTTCTCTCCAGCAACATGAATTTCTCCTTTGTAAGCAAAATAATATTTCTATTCCCATTATGTTTTTGAGATCTATGGACATATCTACCTTTTCTTTTTGTTATTTGACAACTTCTGGAACTTTTTACTGTAAATGTTTTTACTGTTTTAGAGATGTGTCCAGAGAAAATAGAATGTTAAAATACATATGCAAGTTACCTATAGTATCACTCTCTTCTAATATTATTTATATCCATTACTACTCTAAATAGCTAAAAAATTAGTTCTCATTAATAATCCCAGAAGTCATATTTCTATATGTTCATTAAATTTTTGATCTCACATTTTTAGATTATAAAAAACATTAAATTTCATTAGAAAGGTATGACTGTACATATTTCACTTCATATAATTAGAGCAACACATGGGGGAAAATTTGACCTCTTGCCTTCAAAATGCCCAGAATTTTATTTGTCTCCAAGATAAAAAAGCACACATTTTATCACATCACATCCTGTCTCAATACCACTTGTCATGAAGCCTTTGCTACCATCCAAGAAAATCGGATACTAATAGAGAAGCTAGTTTAAGATTTACCAATTTACTGAAAAGTAATAAACAGGCATTTTTCATGGAGTGAAAATCTTAGAGAATCTCCTCAATTGCAGGGTAGGGGAGAGCTCTTTTATCTGCTTTTATAGCCTGCCTTCCCTCCCCAGTCCCTCAACATCCATCTATCCCAAGACAGAAAGATTTTGCAAATAGGGCTGAAAAGACCCTCAAGAGATCATACAGAACATCATTCCCTGCTTCATACAGAAGCAGCTGTACCAAAACCATTCAAGAGATTTCAGATCAGAGAAATGTCTTGTGAGCATGAAAGACTTGTCTGTTTTTTCTAGCTAAATCAATTGATTTAATAAAGGAGTGACACATCTTTCTAGTCTTTTACATGCTTAGGCCATCATAGCTGTAACGACACAGCTGTTAAACCACTCCCCAAAGCTGCTTCTACTGAAGAAGTATAGTTTCTATGAGTACCTCAGAGATTTTATTCCAGCACTTAGCTTTCACTAAAATCAAACAATTTTTTCCTAAGCATTTTAACCGAATTTTTCCTTACTACAACATATGGTTCTATTGTAATTTCTTGCCCTAGCTGACATGAACTTGAACAACAGTTTAAATTCAACTAACTTTGCAGTTAACCCTATATTTCTAAAAATTTTTAACTTCTTTCCCTTTACTCTTCTTATCTCTAGACTAAACAATTTTTCAATTTTTTTCTTGTAGGTGATATTTTCTAGACATCTGATCATTCCTTTTACTCTCCTCTGGACTCCTAATTCTATCTGCATTTCTTTCTCAAGTACCCTCCTCCCAGATGAGGTCCAAGTTAAGGACCTACCTGTGCTGAGCAGGACTAAAAGATAGCTCATGTATCACAGAAAAAACACTCCCATTTTTACACACCATATTTACAACAGTGCAATGCTACTGAGTCATGTTTAGTTTGTGATCCACCAGATTTCCACATCCTTTTCTCGTTAGCTCTTCCCCATGCTATATTTGAGGATGTGATTTATTGCTGACTGAAGATAAAACTTTGCACAAAACCTTACAGACTCACATCCCTCCTGGTTTTTTGGAGGTTGTGACTGTCAAAAATCACTGAATTTGACTTATCTTCCAGAGTGCCTGAAACCTGTTTCAGATTGGTGACCTCTGCAGGTTAAATGCTCACATGCTCTGGCCCCTCATTCAGGATGTTCATAAAATAAGGAACAGCTCTGACAGATCCCTGTGGAGTCTCAACCTGAATGATAGTCTTCTCAATATATCCCTTAAAAATCTCTAGTGCCTGTATCCTTTGCCCACAAGAAAACCTCAGCAATCTTTGCTTTTCTATAAATGGCTTGAAACAAGAAGAAAGGACAATGTTTGTGGAAGGATTCCTCATCTGAGGACAAGGAGAGGGAGACTCAATCTGGCAAGTGTATCAGGAGTTCTCAGACATCAGAAAAACACATTTTGGAGAAGCAAATCCCTGTGAAAGACAAGGAGTCCAAGAAGAGCTGCTTTCTAAACAATGCTGCCCTGAGTGAGAGGTGAGAGCATAATATTTGGAGTTTCAGCAAAGGAAAAATTTCAAGAGCCTACTTAGCATCGTGACTCCCAGGAATCTGTATACTACCAAACGTAGCAAACAGTGCCCAGGAAAGCGAGACAGTGACCCCAAAACTGCCAAATATTCAACTTCACTCCATCCCAGCTCCAGTGTTACAGTATAGGGAGAAATCCAGTAACAGTGGTTTTCTACAATCCCAACAAATGACACAATTTTATTTTATGCTAGCACATGTTTTCAGCAAGCAAAACCTACTGAAATGGCCACGACTTAGCATCAATGCTAATAAAGTTTAAGAGTAAGGAATAAATATTTAATGTATTCAGGGCATGCACAGATATTGTTGTTGAATACAAAGCAATACATCTGGTGCACTGGGCAGCACTGCAGCCACAAGACAGGTCAAATGCATGATTACAAACACCATGTTTTGCAGCCCTAGCTTAATAAATTGCATCATGCAAATTATTTATGCATTGCCTGCAGATGCAACCTTAATTCAAAACCGCAGATAGTACGGTCCAGCCGTCATGTGACAAGTATCCAGGTACAGACAAAATGTTTTGTTCCTAGATGCTCATTTTAAAGATCTTCCACTGACATAGGCTGCTAAGCACTACCGTCTTGAACAATTTTATACCATCATCCTGCACTTGCCCTGCCACTGCATACCAGAAGGCACCTATCAGAGGGGAAAGATAAGATTCAGAAAAAGGTTTTAAAAAGGGCAGACTGGGTTTGTCATGACTGTAGATGCCCACCTGCATACCTGAGGGTTGCACTTGAGTGAACAGGTCCTACCTGGTGTACGCTGAAATGGTAGTATCACACATTGGCACTAGGGACCTTGGGAGTTCATAAGTATTTGGGGTGCATTTAGTTGGCGTTGTTAAGTTGGCATCATTTTCTCCACCCTTGCAAAGTACCTTGAAATTTTCTTTCTTTGTGCAGACCCAGAAGTCTGCATTACGGTCACCTTCCTCTTAAAAAGAAAAGTAACCACTTGGTACACTTTAGGCTGCGTATTTGCTCACATGTCCACGTTCTTTGCCTTGACCTCAAAATGTTTGTAGAAACCCTGGTCTGTGGTTTTCTAGAAGAAATTTGCATAGAGGGCCAACAACAAAACAGCTTCTCTCAAAAGCAGCATCTCCTGCTTCTGCTAGCCAAGTATGGCTGGATTTATTTGTATGTATATTAGCATATACCTCTGACATATAATCTGACATGTTAGTCACCTTCTTGTATCAGCTGATAGCTGACAGGAAATTAATTTCTGGGGCAAAGACTTTTTTTTTCTTTTCACACATTGTTGCAGTGGTGGCCCATTTGGAGCACTGGCAAGTGCCGGGCTGCTGCAGAGACATCCCGTCCTGCTGGACATGGCCATGTGGGGACAGTGTCCAGCACCAGTGAGCTGTCACGAACACGGCAGTTGGGCAGTAATTGTGTGGGAACATTCAGGCTGGCAAACATCCCATGTCCTACCTCTCGGTCAAACCCACGATGCCTTTGCTCTGCCTGCACCAAGGAAGCAGGCAGGCGTTTCCTGCTGTCCAGGTAACCCCATTCAAGTGGGAGCAACCAGAGTTGAGCAAAATCGCTCTTGTGCCACTCAGGCAGATTGGGTTAGCAGCTGATGAATTGTGGTGATCTGAGCTATAGCTTATTCCTCGTGGGTAAGCCAACTTAAATTGAAAACATCACCACTCTTCAGCAATGAGTTTGTGTGTGTGGACATGAGTCAAATTAGGAGCAATGTCTGAGTTAGGGCTACAGTTACTCCATGGTGAAGACAAGTCCATGTTATCCAAATTCACCCCCTTCCCGGGACTTAACTTCAATGGTTATTCAAACATTACTGTTAAAAAAAAAGCCCTGGCTGACACTTCCTACCCAAACTTGGCAATTCCTTAAATTTTCCTCCAAAATCTCCTTTGTCCTAGCTGTCTCTGGGCACAAAGAGACACTCCCACATCCTTTACATTCCAGTTGGGGCTAATTGAACTCACATGTCAGCATGAGTCAGCAGTAATTACCAGGAATATTAAGGAAAGATTTGGCACCAGACCTTGATAATTCAACAGTAGAGCCCCAGTGTTTAGTGGGGTCTTATATTGCATCAACCCATTAAATATGTGACAGCAAAAGCTATATATGAAGTTTCTCAATCTAGTGCAACTATGTACGGGCAGTTCGTGGTAACGAAAGCATCTTTACTGTATTTTTTGATATACCTACAGAAAGGAAAACCTAATGGAAAAATCATTTCTGACTACTAAATCCTCCTTGCTAGAGTTTAAATCCGTTTATACATTAAAACCGATGAATCAATATTAGACTGGCTGGCTGGTTTTTGTAAGCACTCGCACTGCAAACAGGGCCTAGCAATGCATTTCCTCCTTACCATTCCTGGGCAGAAATATGAATTGATGGGAAGTTGAGGTAATAACATAACTCCCCCTTCCATGGCTCAGTTGGAATTAAAATCCTGAAGCCACAACAAACTGACGTTTCCACATATGAGAGCTCATTCCCTACCATGCTTCCCCAAACAGTTCCCCTCTGTACACTCTCACTCTGTGGACTGCAGAACCCTGCGCTTCCAGAGCTGAAGACTCGAGGTGTGTTTATACACTAGCTCAACAAAGCCCCTAAAATCCCAGTCCTCTCCTTGAGATCAAAGAATACCCAGATGCACTTTTATGGTCAATTACGATAAAAAAACCCAGGTTGTCCCGAACATATAGTGGTGCAGAGACGCTGTGGATGCAGCGGTGAAAAGCGAGGACTGTCTCAGCCTGGGCTCTCAAAGGGGATGCCAGCAGGAGCAAAGGCATTAAAGTCACTACCAAAAGCTTAACTGGTAACTCTTTCTGGATTTTAAGATCTACAATATTTTAGGTACTTTGTTTTTCAAGGAAATAAATTCTTGCTCTTGGTTGCAAATTAACCGAGTGTCTTGCCAGTGAATTTGATCTTGTCAGTCATTAAGTCTCTCACTTAAATGAAATGATTTAGTCTTAGCTCTGATTAATAACACTCTCTGGTTCATATAAGAGAACTGTTTTATTTTTTATCTGCTGCAAACATGTATGCATCAACATTCTTTTCTACAGATTACTTCTGAGCCCAACCGGATCATTCAGTTCTATTTAAATCCAGTCCCGGTTGCCGTTTTGAGATCTTCAACTGCCAAACATCAAGCATATTCTAGGGTTTTTCTAGTGGGTTTTGTTTCTTTTTGTTGTTGTTGTTCTGGTTTAATAATCCATCTCCTTGAAGCTCACTAAATGACGCACAAGCACTATTTGTGCCCTTCTTCAGAAAAAAAAAGTTTTTTACGTGATATAACTTACGCTACTTGCACTATTCTTTAAGAAATACATAAAACTACAGCTTCACCCGAAGACATACAGAATTCTTGTTTACTAAACAAAGTAATGCAAAGTCAGATAAAGCACCGGAGCCTGTGCACACGCTTCGCCTTTCTCTCACTGTTTTTTCGCCCTTTGGTATGTCAAACTGAAACACAACAAGGATTTGTAGCCTCTGAAGTTATAAAACACTGAAAATCATTTTCAGGGCAAGTACCGACTGACCCCAAAGCAAACCCAACCCGTTCGGTGCCAAGCGAGTGCACTTGAGGCTCAAAAGAGGAGATGTGAAACTTTATTTCACTTGTTTTCCCCTCATAAGGTCTCTCGAGGCGTCGGTGGAAAGGATGTGGCCAAGGTGCCACGGCAGAGCCCTTCGCCGTCTCTGCCTCAGCCCTCGGGACAGTGAGGCACCCCTCGGGCATCACTCACCCTAGGGTCGGTGGGCACCGGCGTCTCCCGGGGCTCTCGCCTGCGAGCTGCGGACTATCACCGGCGCCCGGGTGGAAGAAACAGGGCTCGTCCTGCGCGGCTGCTGTCCCACTGCCACCGACACGGCCGGCGGGACTACCGACACCCATGGGACCAGCGTGCTGCTGTAGGGGCGAGGTGGCCGGAGCCGACGGTCCCCAGGTTCCCCCACACAGCCCGGGCTGAAGCCTCGGCTGCCCGCCGCGAGCTTTCGGGATGCAGCGACTTACCCCACGGTCCCCTCCACGACCCGGGGGCGCAAAGTTTCTGAGGGCGAGGAGGAGAAGCCCCCGGCCGCGGCGCAGGGCGGAGGTGCGGGAGCGGGCGGCGGGATCGGGGGCCGGAGGGCGCCGGGGGTGGGGAGGATGCTCGGGCGCCGCTTCCCTCGTGATCCAGGTGGCGGGCGGGCGGCCGAGGGACAGGGCGAGCCGCCGGCTGCCCGCTCGCACGCGATCCCGGCCCGCCGCCTCCCCCCGCCGGCGGCAGAGGGCGCTGCGGCGGCGGCACCGGAGGCACCGGGGCCGGGGGCGGGCGGCGGGCACGGCAGTACCGGGATGGGCAGGACGGGACCGCGGCGGTCAGAGCCCGTCCGCCACCGCCGGTGCTGCCCGCCGCTCCGCCTAAGGGATGGCGGGGGCCGAGCCGGGACTCCGCTCCCCGCGGTGCGGTGCACCTGCCTGCGCCGCCGCCGAGCGCGGCTGTCCCGAAAAGTTGCAAGGGAGAAGTGTCTTGCGGGTCCTTCTCCGCCTCCGGGATGTCTGGAGCAGCCTCAATCACCTCAGCGTTGGTTTCTCCAGAGGGGGCTTCCCTCTGCCCCACGGCTTCCCCTCCTCCCTGCCCGGGGTCGCTGCTCTCGTCGCCTTGTGCGGTAGCAGCTCAGCTCCTCTGGCATCACCGGTGCCTTCCGTGCAGCGCCGCATTTACTGGCTTCGCCTGGAAGCCTACTAGTAGCTGGGGTAGTTCTTATAATTAGTAGGGTTTTGGGTTTTTTTCACAGAACCTTTTGCCGACGGAATTCTGGCTTGTACTGGAAGCTTCACGAGATCCCAGTCAAGCAGCAAGGCCTTTTGCGAGTGGTGTTAGATGCTGGAATTTGGTAAGTACCTGAAGTGGCATTTGCAGGGAAGGCTTAAGGAGAGGACAGACAAGACCAGAGCAAGCTGGTGCAGAAAAAACAAGGTCACAAAATGAAAAGCTGTCCTCTCCTTGCAGGGTACCAGTCCTCAGCAAGGAGATCCAAACTTTCAACTCCCAGCAGACTTGTGGGACTGGTAGCTGTGGGGAAAAACTTTCTGTTTCTCAGACCTGGACTGCTGAGATATCCCCTCAGATGCAGATGTACAGGCAGGTACCAGCCATCAGATAGCAGCACCCTGCGCTCCCTGCCTTCATCCCAGACACAGTGCCTCAGCTTCTCAGGCCTCAGCGGGCTGAGATCTATATCCACATGCAATCCTTCTGAGAAAGTCCAGTTATCAAGATACGGGTGGCAGGAATATAGAAATATATATTTACACACACGTGTATTTGCTTTCCTATATATATAATATAGGAAAGCAAAGAACTCCACTTTTGCTAATCATAAAATAGTTTGGGTTGGAAAGGACTTTTAAAGATCATCTAGTCTAGCCTACCTGCAATGAGCAGGGACATCTTCAACTAAATCAGGTTGCTCATCTAACCTGACCTTGAACATTTCCATGGATGGGGCATCTACCATATCTCTGGGAAACCTGTTCCAGTGTTTCACAAGTCACACTGTAAAACACTTTTGTCCTTATATCTAGTCTGAATGACTGTTTTATCCATATGAAGCTTTGCTGTCAAGTTGCTTGTGGTACAGATTGAATGAAAATGCACTGCATGAATTTTCTGGAGAAAAAAAGGAGAGGAACAGGAGCGCTAGTGAGTACATAAGCCTCCTCCTCCTCCTCTCCCTGGACAGCAATAAGGAGGGTGGCACCAGCTTGATGGTTGATCTCCATGGCTGTGCACTTGTGTGGCTTCCCAGCTTTCCCAGTGGTTGAGAGCTGTCTATCTCTGCAGTGCCCTACCACCTGACCTCATGAGTACAATTAAGTCTTTGGCTTGACTTCTCTTGTCTTGGTTTTAGCAGGGAGACCACATTCTGGCAAATGGACCTACATAATAAGCTTCCATCCCTCTTTTGCCCATGTTGTTCAAGGTGAGGGGAAGGCCAGACCCCAGCCCTCCTGTCCTGCACATGAGGATGGAAGAGCCCAGCTCATGGGAACATTATTGTTCCAGAAAAATAGAACCAGTCAGTGTTGCTGATTGCTCTGTTACATCTACCCAGACAGAGCCTTGGCTATAAAAATAGATGCAATAATCCACATGGACAGTTGCAATTGTAAACGGCACTCAAAAAGCAAAAACGGAATTCATAGTTTGACACAGACATATCCCCAATACATCAGGATGTGACACATTGGCAATGTGTCTGTGCCAAACTATGAATGTCGTTATTTACTTTTCCTCCAAATGCTATTTACAACTGTAACCTTCACTGTAAATTAATGTATCTATTTTATATCGGGTGTTTTCTGAGAGGCTTTGTTTTTGTGTGCACTTATTATATTCACAGGATTGATGTAAGTTAGACCAATTGGGCCACAATAAATCTTCAGGGACTACAGACTGTGCTTATGTTAGGAGGATTTGCCAGCATAACCCTACCAGCAAATCCTATCTGGCAGAGAGAAGGCCTATGTTTGGAAAGAGAAATCAAAGGCCATCAACACTGAATAGCTCTCCACTAGATGGAACAATGGTGCTTCTTCTGCCAGGCCATTGACAGGGAGTGATTTACTCAGAAGAGGATTGGAGGGGTGGGGATGGTGGAGCACAGAAAGTTCTGGATAATGGTGGGACAGTCATAGGACAGCTATTGTTTATTGCTCCTCCTGGTGAACTCAGTGCCTCAGAGGAGAGCCAGGGAGCCAGGAGGTGTCCTGGTGTGTGGAGACACATCAGAGATCATTGACGGGGCATGAATTGGCTCTGATTTAGAAGCGGTGTCACCACATGGCATTCAGGTCACTCTAACAAATCTTGTAGTGAGCTTGTTTGACTAGGAATGGGGTCCCAAGCTAGCATATGTCCAGCTTGGAATTTGAACTGTTTTGCACCTGTCTGCACTGATGCATCCAAAGATGGTGGTTCAGATGTTTTATGGGTGCCTATTCCATGTACAGCTGAATGACCCAGCCTGCAGAGAAAATATTCTTGCTGTGTTGTCTTCACTCCCTGGATTTTAAATTTTGTTAAAAGTAATTGCATTTGCCAGGCAAGAATTATTTTTCATAATCTCATGCTGCTGACTGTTTACACTTATACCAGCTATGTGCAGATCATTTTTATACAAGTTAGGCTTACTGAACAACCGCCAGATAGTTCTGCTTTCCTTCTTGAATTTTAATTGCTTACTTGCCCAGCATCTATTTTTAAAATGGAACTGTAAGTTCCATCACTCAACATAGATGCAGGGGGTCAGTGCCCTCCTTACTCCTCCTTCACTCCCTCCTGCAGGAAATGTGGAGGAATCATTAAGGAAACTTCGCAGTCTGGCCATTCGCGAGACTCACTGGCAGTCACACTTATAGCACCAGAGACTTCAGCTGTTGGGACTGAAGATCCTCCATAGCAGATGGCTCCAGTGAGACAACTGGAGTCCTGCTTGGCCCCCCACACACCCCACTCACACACAGACCAGCCATGTTTCCATACCTGTGTATACCTTAACAGAGTCTTAGATGTCTAGTTCCACAAAGAACTTCATTATCATCACAGTAACATGGCAACACTCAAGACTGTCCCCAGGGGAGCCCCCAGCCCAGAGTCCCTCAGCTTTAATCCCCTCACAGTTTTCCCCATGCACCAGTCCCCTCCTTCCTCCTCATTCTTTTGCTCCTGCACCCTTCTCTGTGCCCATCCATCATGATCGGTCTTCATTTCAATCAGCAGCTTTCAAGTCAAGCCACCTGGACAGAAGCATTCTTCATCAGAATACGGGACCTGAGCTGTCAAGACATTTAACCACAGGCATAACCATTTAAGTTAAGGGGTGCATTTAGATGTTTTGCAGGACTGAAAGTAGAGCTCAGTATTTTGCAGGCCTCAGACCAATATTATCAGGACATACTGATTTTATGTTAGCAATATGATCATCTTATAGACTCACATGCACGAATGCACACGTATATGTAGAGACATAGAAATGGCTGTAGTTGCAGTGCACATGGAGTGGGAGGCTAGAGATTTGTGCAGTCTCAACTGTGTTGTGTGACCAGGACAGAAGGTTCTGGATAGTGCTATGAGATGGCTTACAGACTCTTCATCCACTTAGTAAATACATGCCTGAATGGGGTTTCAAAGCAGAAACTTTGAAATATCAATCTTCTTTCTCCTCAGACTCCTTCTGCTTGATGGAAAACGTGTGTTCATTCAATGGGCTGGTTTGAACACTGAACCTAGGCTCATCCAAACCTTCATTTTCAAGACCACATGCCATCAATTTCTCACATAATCCCATTTCACTTCTTTAAAATAATTACAGACTTTAGTCTTCATCTGTCTTATGGTCAGCATTATTTCAAGCACCTACATATTCAAAACATCCATTTCATCTCTAGTTGTTATAGCTTTTTGAATGTAACTGGCTTCTCATCTGTGTCCTTTTGCTTAATTTTTAATATTTCCCATTATTTTTAGACTATCGGGAAGGGAGGTGATTGTGTGCAGGAAACTAGCAGGGAGCTGGAAGCCAATGTAATTTTCTTTTTGATCTTTTAAATGACACATAGTATTTGAAAAAAGAGACAGACATTCTTAATATTCTTATAAACACAAGCATTTCCTCATGAAGCAACACCGGTTGCTTCTTATTCTTTCCATACTGCTTTTATAAACTCTGAAAGTACAAAATTATTGAAATATATTGGGTCTCCAGATTGCCAGAGCTAGCAATTTCAAACAGTTTCAAATTACCTTCTTTTCTTTGAATAGAGTGTGTAAGAACTATCATATGTTATATCAAGGAAACAAAAAAGGCATGTAAGATGTTTGGATAACATTCTTGTTAAACTGTAAGCTGTCCTCACTCTACATTTAGCTTCCAATTTAATCAACAGATCCTAATAAATTCAAAAGAAGTCAAAAAAACGTCTTCATGACCAGGGATTTTGTTTTGGTTTAGGTTCCTTGGTTTTTTTGTTTGTTTGCTGTCTCTCTTCCTTTTTTTTTAAATTTTCCGAGTTGTGCTTAGCTGGTATTGGGTATCTCTCTAAGCTTAAGAATTGTGTCTATTAAACTCAGCTGACTGTGTTACACAGCAACAAAAATTTCATGATCTGAGCTACTTTTGCTTTTATCTCCTACACCTCAGAGGGCTGCAGGTTGGTAAGGCTGTGGAGCTGACTTCCAAATGCTGCAGAGAGGGAAAGAGGAACTTTGCCTGTTGCACTGCTGCCACTGCTTGTGTGCAGGGACTGCTGCTTGCTTGCTTGCCTGCTTGCTAAGCAAGAAGCTGCTCTGAGAGCCATGAGGGAAAGAAGGCTGAAACCGCAGCTCGATGCCTGGAGTAACAATAGATCCGAGGTGTCAGATAATATCACTCTGGAAGCGACAGTGACCTCAAAATTGAAACTCCGTCACGTTTATCTTCACTTCCACGCCAAGGGAAAACTTGACTTCAGGGGGGTGGGAACTGCTGTCTAGCACAGGAAGTGTAGGTAGGTGTCTGGAGTACAGAAGCACCTTTACAAGCCACCAGAGAAAAGGAGATGAAAAAGAAAAACAAAGTGTCTTAAATGCAGAGAGCTCAAAAGATGAATAACAAGATATTTCATGCATTCTTCTGTGTCACTCTTTATATGCTTCTGTGTGCTCCAGTTCCATTTCTAGCAATTCCCTCTACCTTTCTTACATGGAAGTCCATATGAGCCTATGAATTGCAGCAAAACACAAGGACAAATGTCTAATTCATTCATAAGAGATTGGAGAAAGAAATAAAAATGTTTAGAAATCCAAATTCCCTCTATTTTCCCAATGAGAGTAAGCAGAAAAAAAAGTGTAAGAAAATATTTGTAACAACACATTATGAGATACCAAATATGATTTGTCATATTATTCATTTATTGTAAAAGATCATACAGTCATCTAAACAGACTTGATTTCCTTAAATATTAAAAGAGGGTGCTAAAGCAACAGTCAGAGCGGAGCTCTTACAGGTCATTATTGCTTATAAAAATCAATAAATAACTGTATCATGTCAGTGAATTTTTAAGTCAGTTCATTCCATATGGTCCATCTTTCCTCAGACAAGTCAGCTGTTAAAAACAAGCAATAAATCATCCCTGTTCTTTTATTTTAATACTGCAAAGAATATTTGTTTTTATAACCAAATTGATTTAAGACTTAGCGTGGCCACAAAACATTTTAAACAGATGTCTAACTTGAAAGAAACTAATACGCTCTCTTTCCCTGTAGTTATGGAGATTTGGGGTGCATGCAACGTGAAACCTAGACTTTCAAGCCCAAAGGAAAATGCTTTCAGAAAACATATATGTTATTATAAATAAGTATTTTTAATAACATACTCCAGTGAATAGAAAACATACTTGCTACATGGCTCTGCAACTGAAATAAAAACTGTGTCATCAGAAAAGTTGTTATGATAGTTAGGATTTATGTGCACAGGAAATATTACTGTACTAATGCATGGATTTCTGTTTGCAGATATAGATGTCTCAGAGTTGAGAAAATTTTTATTGACACATATATGAAAAATGTGATTTATTGCACAGCCCATGAGCATTTATAATTGTGTGTAGCATTCCTCTGGTAAATATCCAATATGTTTCATCCTGAGGGACACAATAACAGAGGAGCACCAAATGTTTTTTCTTCAACCTTGGGCTCTGAGTTATGACAGTAAAGCAACCATATCCTCTTCAGAAAATTGCCTCTTGCCTTCCTCTGTCTGGTGCATTGACTGGTAAAATGGGAACTGCACATTCATCAGACTATTCTGAAGCTTTTCCAGTAGAAGATTAGGACTGCTAAATAGGCTCAAAAAATCAAAGGGGGGCAAAACCAACCACAGGGAAGAGTGGGATCATCCTGATCTTTTTTCAAGCCCTACCTGCTCCCTCTCTACAGCCCCTAATGAGAAACCACCTGAGAAGGGCAAACAAGGCTATTTCCTAAAGGAACCTCTGTCATATGAAGGAGAGTGACATGGGAACAAATGCCAGTCTGTGATGTGGATGAGCAGAAAGGTAGTGATGGGCAGAGATCATCTCAACTTAGTTCACAGTCTTGCTGTGGAGAGCTGAGACGCTTGGAGCAGCCTTAAACTGCTTCCTCCCAAAGAGCACCTGCCCATAAGCTGAGGATAGGGCACAGCTGACTTATGTTGTGAAAGACACAGACGTAGGGCAATTGTTTACTCATGCACTGGATGTCCTCATGAACTTTAAAATGTCGGAACATCACTTGCCAATTGTGTATGTTTGTGTATATGCAAATGGTGAGGAATGGGAAGGTCGATCTGAGAACATTTTTGTATTTCATTAAATCTGAAGTGTTGTGTACTGTAAATTGTAATTTGGTGTCCAGTTTGAGCACTTGCACCTACCAAGTTCCTCGTGGAGATCCTTGAGGAATAGAGGGATTGCACAGCTGAATGAGAGCTCTGCAGAATTAACAGCTTCTTGCCTTTCCTACCATGAAGTATTTATCTTGCTGGGGGGTAATGTACAGTTGCTTGTTTTCCCCCAGAAAACAGTTTGACTTGTAGATATTTCATGGGCAGGACATTGTACTTATGGCAAAAGTGTTACCAAGTGTGCAAATATTATGCACTATGCTAACTGTAAAAGTTTGAATTTAGGAAAAGGGAAAATTTGAGACAATATCACAAACACAATGAAGTTACTGGAGTAGACTGCTTTCCTCAGGGTTGTTGCAAGAAGACAGCAACCCAACTTTTAGACCTGAAAGCACTTTGCTCCCTCAGGAAGGGGAGAACTGAGACAGGCAAGTGTTGCCAGCACAATACCCATATCTTGGTTTTGGACGGTATAAAAATTTTCTTTTTAGTACCTGGTGCAGTGTTGCATTTTGAATTTAGTATTAGAATAATGTTGATAACACACTGATGTTTTAGTTGTTGCTCAGCAGTACTTACCCTAATTCAAGGACTTTTCAGTGTCCCATGCTGTGCCAGCAAGCAGGTGCAGAACAAGCTGGGAAGGAGCACAGCCAGGACTGCTGACTCAAACTTGCTGAAGGGATATTCCATACCGTTGAACGTCATATTCAATGTATGAACTGAGGACAGTTAACCAGGAGGTGCCAATCACTGCTCAGGGTTGGGGTGTGCACCCGTCAATGGATGGTGAGCAATTTATTGTGCATTCTTGCCTTTCCTGGGGTTTGTTTCTCTCTCCCTCTCTCTCTTTCATTATTATTACAATTCCCACTACTATTATTATTTTGTCTGCTTGTTTCAATTCTTAAACTGTTCTTATCTAAGTCCTTATCTAAGTTTATGACCCTACTCCCCCTCTCACCAGGGACGAGGAGTGAGTGAGCAGCTGTGTGGTACTTAGCCGCTGGGGTTAAACCACAACCACCTCGGGGTGGTTTAATCCCTTCCATGCTGATAGAAATAAGGTTTGAGAACACTGTAGCTTAGAAGATAGGAAGCAGTCAGAAATTTTGATAGAGCCTGTCCTCATGGAATTTGGCTATTCACCTTTGCAAGATGTCATGTCATCTTTGTATCAACTATTGTTTTAACAGCCACATCACATTCAAAGACCTCGAGTCCCTCTTCTGCCAGGTCATCTGGCAAGTTTAATACTTTCACCTCCTTCTGCTGTCATCCTTGGCCTTTCATTCTCTGACTCCTCCTTTGCCTTTTCTTTACTTCAGACATACCTTTGAGAAATCTTGAAGTTTGTCCCAGAGGTCTCCCTTTCCCCTCATACAAGCCAGAAGTTTGATCTTCCTTTATCTCAGCAAGTCAGTACATTTCTTGAACAGGTACAAAGCTGTGTTTGTCAGTACAAGGCTTCATTCATGGAGAAGTCACAGCCAAAGTGTTACTCCTCTTTGCCTTTTCCATCTTCATTGTGATTTATAGGCTTGAGACAGTGCTTGATAACTTTACTCTCAAAAAATGCTCTTCCAAGATACATACTGAAAACGCACAATCTTTTTCTGAAGTGATTTCCTTTGAGATCAAAAGCCAATATCTATGTCATAGGAAACAAATCCTCAGCAATGCAGTGCTCTGCTTTCAAATGCTTCTGTGATAGGGTTCATGGTGTGTTGGGATGGCTAGTGAAAGCAGCACTGCAGGAGAAGCAATGGCCAGGTTAGAAAGCTAAAGCAGGGGAGATGCAGTGCTACAGGGATTGATTTGATTGATTCCAGGGAGTGAAAGAGGAATGAGGTGGGTTTTTCCTTTAGATATTGGATACTTCTAGATATTGTCAGAAACTATAAAACACATTTAATGCAATTAATTAAGGAATTACCTTGGCAGACACGGATATTTGAGCCAAATTTTGCCATCTTTTGTAAGAACAGCATAAGTAGCATTAACGGGTCTCATGTTGAATATCCTGAAATTGTTATCTTAAAACAATGAAGTGTTAGAGTTTTGTTGTGACAGGTCATCTGAATTGGATGGCACTAGATCTTTACACTTGTTCCTCCAGCTCTAGCCGATCTGGCCTCATCCCTTGCTTTCCCAGACACTCACCATTTGAGCTGGACTGGATTGCTATCCTTTTTCTAAGCTCACAAGAGGAAGTACCTTTACTCCCCAGAAATCAAGGAGACACAAACAAGAATAAAATCTGACTGAGGGGGCATATGTAGCAGAACGTGTAAGGGTTCTCATTCAGATATTTTTCACTAGGATGCTAATCCTGATATCCCAGTAAAAAAAACGGAGTCCCTGGAGTAAAGGAAGGAACATACAATCTTTCCCTTAGGGAATCCTAAGGGAATTCTTCTGGCACTTTGGAGCTTTGAAACCAGCATACCAACCTCAGGCACAGAGCAGATTTTACTATCTTCTCTGAAGTGTTGCCGACAGGGCAAGTTTTCTCAGGGGAAGGAAACTGGCTGGTGCTGGAGCAAGAGGCAAGAGGTTGGGGTGTCATTTCCATTTCTGCAAAGCCTTGTCAGGCATCAGCTATCTGGTTCACTCTTTCAGGAGAAGTCATCAATCTTGTTTCTTGGCACTTGTCTTCTGTCATCAACATCTCTTCTCTTGGCCATGCCTAAACGTGTGGATCTGAATGAGTGTACCATGCCAACAATTCTGTCCAATTTCAGAGCTGGGAGACATGACAGAAGTCTTGCCAAGAGTGCTGTTTGCCTCAAGGGGTGTTGTTGGCCAGTTTCAAATCCTTGATCTTTATTCTATCTTGTAATGTCACATTTGCAGCCCTAAACAAGCATCTGGTGTCAATAACACCAAGGGTATCAGCTTCAGCCTTGATACAGGACTGTCTGCATTGTCAGGGACAGGCATCTGTTGAGTATGATGACCAGCATCAGCTGATAAACATCAGAATGATTTGCCTGGGTGGGCCTGTTGAGTCCTATATTGTGCAACTTGGCTGTACCAGAACATTATGGTGGAACAGCACTGCCTGTTCACTTTGACCTCAGGAGGAGTAAGTAGCATGCTTCACATTTCTCCCCCACCACACCCTCCCATTCTGCCCACAGAGCACAGCAGCAATAGGTATTGCCATTGAATCAAAAGTCCTCTGCAGAATAGCCAACTTTACAAAAGGCTAGGTAGTACTTCATTACACTACTGTGATCGCCCCTATAAATGGGGCAGGTTTGCATATCCCTCTGAGGCAAGACATCACCTTGGGCAGTAGCTGGATTTCAGTCCTGGATTCCTAGACAGGGACATCATCAGGCAAGAGGTTGTATCTGGCTCCCTCTGTCTTCAGAGGAGTTGGAGAGTCACATCAGAATTATTGCCAGAGTCACTGTGGCGTGGAAAGCTAATCTACCGTTCACCAAGACTCTGATAAAGTTTCCTTGCATTGTCTTTCCTCAAGAATTCTCTCCACATCTCCTCTATAGGCTACTTTTTGCAAATGGAAAGTCTTTGCTTGCTTTTGAGTGCCAAGATGTGCAGATAAATTTTTCTTGTTTGGGAGTAAGAAGTTCAAGACATCTAAGCATTTTGGCATGTATGCCCAGAATACACTTCCTTTTACAGTTAACCATTGCATGGTGAAAAAGCTTATATATAAAAATTAGTTGGTGATGCAGAACATAATACCATGGTCACATACTTATACCAATGGTGAGAAGCACACAATAATGTTATTTTTGCAAACTTGTTTGTTTTGAACATTCAGAACTTTTGCTTATGTTGTTCTTCACTTGTGCTCTTGAGAGGCTCATCCTGTATGTTTAAGGACAGAAAGTCTCATGCAAACTCTGGTTTTATTGTAGGTTCTTAATGAAAGAAGCTAATATGAGGGGGAAATCATGCTAATATTGTCACAGTAACTTGTGATTTTCTAAGCAATTGAACCAAGAGAAATAGATTTCTGGCTAACAGGTAAAATGCATCCCATTTCCCTCTTCCTCTCATACTGCAGCACGATCTGCTAATGTTATTCACAGTCATGTAACATTTGAGGGCAGATATAGTTAGTGAGGGATAGTGAACGATATTGCCTTTAATCTTTGCTCTAGTCTTTGTCTTATAGGACTATTCTATGGAACTCTTCAGGAAAATATGCTCCCAGAAATTTCAGCATAGTCATTTTAGCAATCCCGTAGGAGATTCCTGGATTTTTACCAATTTATATTTATATATATAAAAATATACATAATAATATATATAATGCAAATACTAGAGAGAACTCCAATCTCCTAAACAATTTCTTACCCACTTTTGAAAGGAGAAACTGATACCCCTTGTACACATCTACAAGTTGTTTCTCTACAGATACTCCAGCTAGGACCATCTCCTTATTCCCTTTCTTTCAGTATTAACTGACCAAGAAAAGGAAACCATCCATGTCCTCTTTCCTTTGCACTGCTTTTTGTGGGAAATCATGGTCTCTGGTGGGGAGACAGACACAGAAGGCACATAACTATCAAAGCCTCAAAGACAGAAGTAGGAATGCTCTACAGACCTGAAAAAGGCAATTCATGGTTGTGTAATTTCATGTGTCACACTTGTTTTGTTCAGCTGTGAATGCTGGTGAAGAGATAGCTGCATTTCCCACTTGAACTTCCTCTGCTGCAGATGGAAGTGTGCAGCCACCTCCTAAAGTCCTGGTCCCTTACATGCATTACTTCTGACTTCAGATGGTACCTGCTGTTCTTACAAATCATCATCTTTCTTCTTTCCTGGGCGGCCAGGGAAAAGAACAATTAAAGCAGTGGAAGCTTGGAGAAGAATAAGGGAGAATGGGTTGGAGAGAAAGTGGTCAAAGCTGTTTAGAGGACAAGTGATTGGACCTATTTCCTTCAAGGCCATCCTTAGTCACTATGTCTGTTTTGGAAGGGCTCATCCACTCCATGCAAGCGGGGTGCAGGGTCTAACAAGACTCTTCTCTCTAGGTCAAATCCCTGCACTGAGACACCAGTTGTGTGCAGACCACGGGCAGATAACAAACTGACAGTGAGGTTCCAGAAGGTCCTTTAGTATCCTGTTCAAGTGCTTCAATAACCAATTGAAAACTTTCCCAATATTGTTTTCTGCAAAGCAAGTCCATTTATTCTGATCCTTTTCTCAGAGAAGGCTGGTAATATGTAATTACCATTCCATTCTAACATGTAGGACTTCATAAGTTTCTTATAGAAAAGAGAGGAAAACAGAAAAAAAGCAGTCTTCTTCTGTCTTTTTCTAGACATCACTATTTCTAAAACTCTGATCATTCTTGCTACCCTACTCAGGTTCACTTTTGGGGGTCTTTTTTACTTGAACTATTGAGTTTAAAACTAGGCATAATTTCAGTCCTCTAGTAGCATCTTGTCTGAAACCACTCTCATTCGGCCTGTTCAAGATAGGCTGGATGATGCTTGCCCAGCATGGCTCAGTTCTTCAGTGGAGGGGTAGGTAAAACAGGAGCAACAAAGCAATTTACTTATGTTTCCCTGGATAAAATATGGGCTGGGCAACAAGAAGATTCAAAAAGCCTAAATGATACAGAAATTAATTGCGCATATCTACCTTTAAGAAAGAGTTATGAAGTTATCCAATTAATACCTTGCAGACTTCTAAAACATCCAGTTTTGCCATTCTCAAATCTTTGGAGAGAAGGAAAAGTTTGTCCCAAACCAGAACTCAACTCTCCATCTCATTTCTCCCTCTTCAAAGGTTATAAAGAGTTTTTCAGATTAACATAACCATGGGATGTTTTTTTCCATTAAAAGACTCTTTAGGATAAGACACAACCCCTTTAGAATTAGACAGCCCCAAGCTGCTCATTTCTCTGTGTTAATTCCTGTTCGTTCCTTACATTAGGGACTAATACACCAAAGAGTTGACAAGATTAATTAAAACAGCCTGGCAAAGCTGTTTAGGGTAGGGGACCTGCAATAGAGTACCCTTAGCCATATTTGAATGAACAGCTTTGCAGATTGTGTCACTGGCAGCCGTCATGGCCATGAAATTTTCTTGCCTTAGCAGTGCCAGCCTTGTGCAATAACATTCCCCATAGTTTTAAGGATGACAAGTCTCAGCAGGAAGGAAAAATGAAGCAATGGTGATTTCTGATGGTGTTCTGCAGCAATTTGGAAGCTTTCCACCTTCAAGACTTCATTTCCCATTATGGAGAAAGACTGTGACTGGAACTGGCACTTCTCAATACTACCACTGTCAGTCTCAACTTCATTAATGATGTTTGGAAGGGAGAAGCAGGAGAGGGACATATTCACTGTGCAAAAGGTGGACCTGTAAGACTTCCAGTATATTCTTGTCCCCTGTTTTCAAAATGGAGCTACAGCATGAGATCTGTCTCTGGACAGATTGCAGAACCACACATTAATCAGCTATCAAAACCTGCAGACTTCTATGTGAGTCTTTAGATGTGTCTTGCTCCTCAGCTGACCTCTAACTTCTTCAGGTGTTTTGGTGCTTTTCCTCTACATCATGTGAGACCTTTCCAAATGCTTGTGCCATATAGAAACTGAAGTCTTGTGTAGCAAAGAGCTCTTTCCCTTTCGGATAGCTGACTTAGTTCTTATGATCATCTGTGGAGTAAGGACAGATGGCTCAGATCTTTGCCTAGGGAAAGGAGTGGACTGTTCCTCTGCTAGTCCCAACAAAGGTCTCCTCCCACTGCAGGGAGAAAAAGAAAAGAGGAATCACCCCAAGCAGTTCCTCTTGCATGCCAACTGGAATGCTGTTGTTTCTGAGTCACCCACCACTAGGGCTTTGAGTACTCTCTTCACATGTCTCTTATGTACTAGTCCAGCCCTGACAGACAGTGTGGGAAGAATGTAAATGCTGTCATTCCAGAAGTCATCCCCCGCTGTCCTCAAAGCCAGAGGAGAGGGTATGAGGCATGACTGTGTTGCTATTCATCTCTACTGGGCCTCCTTAGTCCCAGGCTTCAGGCTTGTCTCATGGGGACAGGAAGAACAAGACATCTGCTACAAGCCACTTGCCAGCAGAACTTCTATGCACCAAAGATTCATTTTCTGAATCAGCTCTTTTTTCTTTTCCAGTATAGCATTTGTGTTAAAACCAAATATTTCAAAAGCAAAAATGGATTATCATCACACCTTTTTGATCGTATCTAATGTCCATTCATATGTGCTCTGTGGACTTAGTGCTGAAGTTAGCTTCGCCAGCTTTTCAATCCAGTGTTTCTTTGGTTATATTTAGATAATAAAGAGTATCTTATACAGTAAGGGAATGAAAACATACGTGAAAAAAAGAAAGAATCTTATTGTAGTATATAATTACCTGAAGAAGGGTTGCAAAGGATAGCCAGGCTCTGTTCATTGGTATCCAGTGGCAGGACCAGAGGCAATGGGCACACCCTGAAACACAGGAGGTTCCCTCTGAACATCAAGAAACACTTTGTTGGAGTAAAGGTGACAAAGCACTGGCGTAGCCTGCCCAAGAAGGTTGTGGCATGTACCTTCTTAGGGATATTCAGGAGCCATCTGAACACAGTCCTGAGTAACAGTGCCTAGGTGACCTGCTTGTGCAGGGCCTTGGCTCAGAAGACCTGCAGAGGTCATCTTCCCAGCTCAACCTTTCTGTTACCTGTTGTGATCTATGATTCTGTGAAAAAGACAAAATATAATTTATTTAAAAATTAGAATGATCTCTCTGTCTAGGTCAAATGTTTCTGTCACTACAATAAATTATTGGCAGAATCACAGTTTTCAAGTGTGCATTATTTCAGTTAAGTATAGCTTGGTGTCCCCTAAGGAATGTTATACTCAGAAAGAATTAGATACTAGTTAACTTTCTGTCAAAATACAGTATTTCTACCAATTTTGTGTCTATTTTGTCTGGACCTTCTTCAGCCACGCAGAACTACACTCCATGAGAAGGGACAAACCAATTCTTTGATGAGTCAGCCTGCTTATTTTTCTGTCCAAGTTCAAAGTCAGTGAATCCTGGCTTTCTTATTACTCAGAAGGAATGGAAATGCGGAGACAGAGATATGTAGGGTATTCCTGTGACAAGTGCGTCAGTCTTTCCCTTAGTATGTTTCTCCTGTGGTTTTTGTGGTATCCAATATGATACACACCATTCTCACTGCTGAGTGCATTCAGTTCATCTGATGCCTGATGTCTGTCTCTTGTTTATTAGTTGCACTGTTGACACACTCCATAAACTTAAAAGCAAGGAATTTATCATGAAAACATATGTGTTACCAAGAATAATTCTGTGTACAGTGGTCAAAGAGTCAACTAACCTCAGTGGTTTTGTTTGCAATTGCTTTGCTGAAGTATCAAAAATGATGGAAAAGAGAGTGGAGCCTGGTGGTATTCCGAACACGAGTCCTTCACAATCCTTCCTCCAGGAATCACCCCAAGTCCCCAATACTAGGGATGAACCCTTTGACTGTGCCTGTAGATTTGATACCTTTGTGTATCTGACAAACATCTCAGGGGCAGAAATCGCTATCAGGCTTGTGGGACAGACAAAAATGGTGTCAGGAAGGAATGTATGGAGGGAGTCAGTCATTTTAGAGCTGTACATTGGGGATGCCAATGGAGCAGTGAAGCTACAATGATATCTTGTGGAAAGGAGGATAATAGGGACAATCCTCTGGCAGATATTGTTTGTGTAGGTTTTGAACATGCTGTCTTCAGTTTTCTTGGTGGCATGAGAAGTGTCTTTATGCTTCCTGCTTAGACAAGTGGTATGTTCTTTGGGTGAGGGCACTGATGCATGCCAAGAGAGGAAAGGCATAGCAGAGCTGGTTTGGACCTGCTTCTAGTGGTCCTGGCTATAACATTTCTAAGAAAGAACTGAACCTATCATTAGCATTAGCGTTTTAATGAAGCACAGAGCTCAGGCTCACAGATCCTGCAGGATCTCTGATTGTCTGCACGGACTATGTTTTGCATACCTGTGGGTTTCAGGAAGGCTTGTCAGCTTGGGCACAATGTCAGAATCAGAACACCTCTGGGTACTTATGAGGGCCTGCACATTGACAAATAAGCTTCCTGAACAGCAAGGGACTTAGGAGAAGGAGGGAGAAAGCTAAGGAATCCTCCTTGTGTAGGCACAGATCCAGTGGACTGACACTGACCCAGAGCTAATGGACTCTGATTGAACAGACATGGCTCTGTCACCAGGCACCTGCATCCCATATACTCACCATGTTTCAGCAGTACAACATTTTTCTGAAGCTACTAAATGCTGTGAGACAAAAGCCAACCCAGGCTCTCTCCCCATTTCTTACCTTCCTTATCTCCTCTATTGATTGCTGCACTGCCCATAGTTACCTTATCCTGCTATCATAGTAACCCCAAGGTAGTTCAGGTCTAGGAGGTGCTGTCTACATGGTTGAGCAGTGAGCTAATAAGCCTTTCTGGATTTCAGAGCACTAGGTATTGGAACAGGATGCTCAGAAAGCATTGAGACTTTGCCAAAGGCAACGAGCCTACATAGACTTAAGCTTATAGATGTTCATATGTTCAACTTAACACAGCCCAGAAACAGCCTAGCTATTTTGCTGACAAGGCTAATGCAAAATTGGTGCAAAGCACTAAACTGACTAGCAGGAAAACTTCAGACTTCCCCAGACAGACAGTGGTCTTTAGTTTACATTCTACTTCTTCAGTAATACAATAAATATCAAGTAACTCTTCTGAAACTTGAGATAGAGACCTGTCGCATTTTTCAGTCTTGGCACTAATTCTCTTTATTAAAAACAAAAATTAGGGGAAGAGGGGGAGCTGAAACCAGAAAACTTGTCATAGATGCTTCTTCTGCTAGTGTGAAGAAAACAGATAATATCTGTAATTTGACTTCACATAGTTTGTGCAAGTGCTTGGATAGCAATAGTCCACAGGTTACTCTTTTCTGCTGATTGCAGTTTTCTGATTCTCCCCAAAGTGACTAGAAGCAGAGAACAATTTATTATTCATTCAGTTTACTTTGCTATAGAGTACATAGCTTACTATTTATTCCTTGAATAGTCTTGCTCATGTTTAGAAAATTCATTTGTATTTTTGTATATTATAAATATATTGGAATGCAAAAAGTATTTCAGTGGTTAGCTTACGTCCTCTGCAGGTTTGACCATTTTAAATGAGATCTCAGTGGTTAGAGACCATAGACAGGATTTACAAGTGAGGGGGGACAAGTCCCTCCCCGGCTTCTTTCCTCTGGCTGAAAGGCTGTGTGAGCTGCTGACTGGAGTGTGATGCATCTCAGTTCATGACTGTTTGTAGCTTTTAGAGTACATTATCCCATGAACATAAGGCTCTATGGAACTATATTTGTATTCAGTGATAGACGTCCAAGAGAAGTATGCCTGTGAGGCTTTGATGCCCGAGATGAAGGAGCTCTGGATAGGTGAGATGGGAGTGAGAGGGAGAAAAAAAAAAAAATCCAAAATAAAACGATATGTCTTTCTTTTGCTTATAGGGACTAGATGTGGATACTGTTCGGCATGCATTTACCTTGTAAGATAATAGACTTGTGTCACCCTTGGATCTGTAAAGTCTCCAAAAAGTTAGTTCAAGAGGCTGGGGAGGCCGAAGCAGGAGTAGGCTGCCAGGACTGCAGTGGCTGGGGTGGGTAGCAGAGCAGTGACCCACTGGCAGCTGCCAGTAGGCAACAGTGCCAGTGACTGCTCTGCCAGTCAGTGTTGAGGCCACTGCCTGGAGAAGGGACACTGATGGAGCCTAAATACTAACTCCCAGCTCACCGGGACACAACCAGTCCAAAAAGATAAGCTGGGAGCAGGATGCAGCTACTAGCTGGGGCAGCTCCTAGTGACTGTCCTACCAACCATTCAGTGTTGAAAGTTAGATTGGGTCATGACGATTGCCTGGATGGCTGTTTCTCCAAATAGTTAATCAGGTTTTCCAAGTTTATATGTTGTTGCAATTTTCACTCTTCCCTGGCCTCTCTACTTGCATTAAAAAAATGTGTAGTCTAGAGCCCTTTTGTTTAGCTTTCAGCTTGGGAGCAGGAAAAAGTTACTCATGGTTGAGCTTTCTGCATATAATTTAATTTCTCTGATCTATGAACAGTGATTTAGACTGGTGATATTCAGGACGTTTGTAGCAAGAGCACCTAGAAGCTGAATTGGCAGGTACAGGTATACTTTCTGTGAATATGAAAATCAAATATGAATGCTATCAAGAACTAGGAACTTCAGTTATTTTGTGTGTACTTCAGTGTTATCTGTGCTGATCATTGTCCCCAGCATTTGGTTGTCTTTGTTTTCATTTTCACATGAACACAATGATGGTGCTTTTAGACTGAGGTATTTCAGGCACTGTGTTACGCAATTTGCTCTTAAACAGCTGAGACATGGGTGCCTATCTGTCTATGACAAGGATTAGTTTATTGCTTATTTAATAGAGATCTTGAAAACTTGTTTATAACTGTTTACATACAATTTTTTCAACAATTCGGATTGCCTAAGGCTAAGGCATGTTCCCTGTGCTTATGTGCAGTGTATAACCCCCATGTGGCCTCAGGCGAATGGAGTGGTTAAAAGATTTATGCACTGTGTGCATAAACAAAATCTGGGAGAATTTCCCTGAGGCTTTGCCTGGATTGGCAAACCGGTGTGATTTTAAAACATGATAGTTAGTACCTGGCATTTCTCATATATGCTGGCTCGATGAGGAAAAACCTATATGAGACAATCAGGGTTTTTTAAGAAGTCCTATTTAGGTATAGCAGATATTCACAGCTTGCCCTATCTAACTAACTTTTTATAAGACAGCAAGAACCATCACTGGAATATGACTCTTTTTCTTAGTAGGGGCAACCTGGCAAAAAAAATACCTTGAAGATTTTCAAGAATTTCCCTGACCAGTCCATGCAATGAACATGCTGGACAGATGGAGATTCAGGGAATTTCTCTTTCTGGGTAGCAAGCAAAGAGGAGGCTGCCAAAATCTTCTGCGGGTTAGGATTCTGCCCTGACCCTTGTGGAGGATTTTCTGGAGCCCAGTATCAGTGGGAACACTTCCACAGGCTGAAAAGTTGGAGGACTTCACCTGCAATGTGTTTCCCTTGTTCTGGTTTTGTGTTAAACCCGCAAAAGCCTAGAATTTAGTGGAGTGGGAGTAGCCAAAGGATTTGGAAAGCCTTGTTCACTCTCACTCGGCTTGCAAGCAAAGTACAGCGAGCTATATATAGGCCGTGTGTATGTAATGCTGATTTCCCTAGGGAAATGATTGATTTTCTTTCAGTAGTATAAACCAGTCCCGTGCCGGCTTAGGCCGAAACGAAAGACGCTGGCTTGGCTTCCAGCACCGGCAAGGAAATTAATTTTAAAACAGCCCCCTCCGTGACATCGGCACCGCCGGCCCCACCGCACCATCCCGCTCCCTCTTTCTCCGGGAGCAGCTCCGGTGGGCGCCGCCGGTGCCCGGGATGGCCCGGGAAGGGGATTCCCCCGTCTCCCGGCGGCGGATCCGGGAGCCTCTCGCAAGAAGCAGGTTTCCCGCTCAGGAGTTGCAGCCGCCCAGCTATTCCCGGGGGGACTGGCCGTCCCAAGGACCCTCCTGCGGCTCGGGAAGAGCGTTCCCGCCGGGAGAGCGGCGGCGGTCCCGGCCCGCGGCCCGCGGGTGCCGCCCGCTGGAAGGAGCGGGCAGGGCCCGGGCCGGGGGCGCTCCGAGGGTCCCCTCCCTCTGAGGGTCCCCCGGGCCCGGCGTTTCGCCCTCTGCCAGCCTCTGCTTCAGAATCGAGTCCATAGTTGAGTTATCGCACCCGCCTGGTCTCAGCGGGACGGCATCGGAACGAGGAGCAGCCCCCAGAAAACCTGCCAGGCTTTTCTCGCTGCTGTTTGCCTCCCCGTCACTTCTCACTCTCAGGATTACTCTGCTAGAGAACCTTTTGAGGAGCACCCTGCTGGGACTTTTGCACGTTTTAATGAAAAAAACCCCAGCCTTCCAAACTTGGTCTTTCCCTCTAGCAAAAAGTATGACAAATCAACCATCATCCATAAATAATTATCTTGCTGTTTTCTAAATACATGAAGTACTATTAATTTTAATATTTCCTTTTCTGTATCAAAACCAGTTTACCATTGACATATAGTAACAGAGTATATGGTTCAAATTTTTAAGTGGTTTTGTTCTTTGTCTTATACACCTCAGAAACTCTTTTAGGTCTGTGTTTAGGTCTGCTGGTCAAGACTTCTTTTCCCACTGTGTTTAGCTCTATTTATTACTGTTGAACCTCATTAGCTTCTTGTCTAAATTTGCTACTATTTATTTTCATTTCCTTCTCTTTGACAAATAATACCCCTACTGTCAACAGGTACATCTATTTCCCCTTTGAAGTAGACTGTGCTTGTGTGGTTTTCATCACTTTGCCTCCAAGAACATGAAGTGTGAACACTTCCAATTCCTCTGATTTAGAAACTAAAGGGGTATGCTGGCAGTGTGGTTGTGACTGCCACTTCAGGGAACTAGCTAGGTTTATAATAATTTGTCATAGGAGATCCTTCAATTCTTGGCTTTAACTTTTTTATAGTATACTCAAATTAGCTGAAAAAAAAAAAATCCTGATTACGGCATAATGTATTGAATCCTGTAGATTTGATTACAGGAAAAAACTGTTGCGTTTGATGGTGTAATCAGCCACAAACCTATCTACTTCTGTTCAGGAATCAAAAGGGGTAAGATAAAGGCTGTAGACAGAATCCTTCAGACCTGACTTTCACTGTTCTGTATTCACATTCCGGAAATCTTCAGTAAGAAATGATTTGCGGAGCACCCTGCTGGCCAAAAGCAATCATCTAGCACAAAGGTTTTTTTAACTCAATGGAACTATTCTTTCCTATTGAAAATGAGTTAGCAAAGATACGGAGCAACCTTATTTTTAAGTGAAGAGTGTCCCCTTGAAAAGTATAAAAGTGAAGTTATGTCTTTACTTTTATATATAATTGTGCTACCCTTTCTCTTTTCTTTCAGATCTCATGAAAGTATTTGCTGTCTTCTTATCAAATGTACTGGAAGAGAGTTGCTGATATTTTGCTGTATCAATTAAAACCCAACTTTGTATTGATGTGAGAGAAACTGACTGAATGAGCTATTCTAACCCTTATCTTGTTTGAACCAGTCTTAAGACCTATGAGTTCCTAACTGGAGGTTCTATGTGGAGGGACAGGGCAGCAAGCTAAAATAGCAGAAATTGACTTCAGAGCTAATAAAGGAAGGTATTTATTCACTCTACTTATATTTCGGTCTTGGAACACATGGTTACTGATAGTTTACATAGGTTTAGAAATATCTTGGACAGATTTCAAGAAAAGTCCATTAAAGATCATTATATGCAAAGATTCCACAGTCTCAGAGTATTTGCCTCATGGAACAGTGCATGCTATGAAAACATTGTGCGAACTTACATTTATTTTTCCTTTCTGCTGGACAGATGCTACTAGTCTTTTCCACTGGGAGGATACTGGATGGAGCTGTGGCCTGATCCAGAATAGCTTTTGCATTGCCTTATATGTATGAGTCCGACTGTCTCTAAGGTTGTGTCCCAGTTCCTCTGGACATCTTGGTAATGCTCACTACCAAGTTCTACATGTGGCATAGATAAGACACAACTGGGAAATTGTTCCATACCAATGTGGCTTTCAGCTCATATGATCTGAACAGAAAAACCTAAGGAAGCACTTGTTGCACTCCCTCTCCTCTCCCTGCTCTCCCTCTCCTCTCCTTGCTCCTTAGGACTCAGCCTTGTGGGTTTTCAAACCTCCCTATTCATTTTGCTGCTCACGAGTGAGACAGACTTTCACTTTCTTCGATGCGTCACAGCCTGGTTTAGTTTCCAGAATTTCAGTGTAGGCTTTGAACTGATATCGTTAAGGTGCTCTTAATAGGAATCCAATTATTTTTATTGCCCATCAGTGCCCAGCACAGGCTGCCCAGAAGCAAACTGCTAATGCTTAACTCAGATTCAAACCTGATCTGCCAATAGGCCTACAGCCTGAACATTTGAGAAGAACCTATGACTGCATCAGCATTTAATCAACCCATATACAAAGTTCTGTTGTGCATATGTACAACAGGCTTCAGAAACAGCACTTTCTCCCACAAGATTTGATAGTGCAAATAGGGAAGTTTCTCTGCTCCATGCAGTTGAGTGGAGTTTAGTTTAAGGTACAGAAATAGCACAGTTGTGTGTAAATTAAATGACAATATTTGAAAACATCTCTGAAAGAACGAAGACTAGACATCTTCTCTAATTAATGTGTAACAATAGTTGATGATTTATTGCCTTTTCTGTGAATATACAGTTTCTATTAGCAATATTTAGATATGTTTTCTCAGAAATGCATAATTATTTATGTTTAATAATTTATGGTTAAACATTTTACAAGAAACAAGGCACTAAAATGTACAGTTACTCATCCTTATTACATACACTATGAGTTTCAGACATATAGTAATTCCCCTCATTTAGACAATTATTGAATCTCTTCCCCCAGCGGTACTTCTTGTTGCATTACCTACATCTCCAGCCATTAGAAAGTATACATTTTAGGACCCTAATTTTGTCTCTTTTGACTCAGTGTTTCTGTAGAGAAAACAAAGAATTTGCTATGAAAATTAGCTACATGATAAAAATAATGAAAATTCCATTCCTCACATTTCTAAGGACTCAGACATACTATGAAGTTTTTAGAGATTCAAACTATAATATGGGTATTCTTTAGTTAATAAAAACAGCAGTACAAAAAAGATTTATTTAAAGGTGCGATTTCAGAAGCTACTTCCGTGCAGGGCAGAAACGGATTTGGTGGAGTTTGAGGCACTAAAATACTAAACCAACACTTTACAACAGGTGAGATGAGTGGGCTGACACCATGCTAGGAAAATCAGATTAGCCTAGTGGCTGCCGCTTGGCTAAAAAGGGGATCTTAAATAACGTGTAGTTTTCAGTGCAATTTAAAAAGCAAACCCCAGAAACTGTTACTAATAAAAGGCAGAGATCACAAGAAATACCATCTAATACTCCGTTAACATATTTAGTATCAGAAGGAGTGTATACATTTTCAAGTATCTTATGACAAATAGCCCAGTACTTAAATGCTCATTCTGTTTTAGATCCTCACCGACTATAACCACAAACACAGCACAGTGTAATTTTACATATTGTTAAAATACAGCGGAATCTAATGTCACATAATAAACACAACACTGCGTAAAGAAACGGTGGTTTCCTGATTATTTGACCACTTATACAAAAATGACAATAAGGAGTGCCTAGATTCAAGTTTCTCCTTGAGGTTCTCAAGCTCCTGTGCTGGCATCATTTTGGAGGTCCAGTTTTCAGTGTCTCTGCAGTGATCTTGAACCTCCTGAACACACAAGGAAAGAGTACCCCTTTCAGAGATTTTCAGAGGCTCCTCGCAGTCTCCTCAACCAAAGGAATTCTGGTGCAATTTCAGTACTGATGGAATAGACATGCAAAATAGGAAAAGATTCTGCAGGATAATTAAAAGTGATGGTGGAGGAAGAACCTCACAGAACGACCTCAATTAATACCCTGGGTCAGTACCAAATTAAAGTGAAAGTTTCTTTTTTCCCTTGGAAAGATAAGACTTCTCAAAACATGGCTAACATGATGTACCACCGCAAGATGGTAGTACTAGCAGACATGGCAATAACATTTGGAAACATATTATTTCCTAAAGCATTTCCACTTCTTAGGTGTTATAAAAATAATGTTGTTAAACTTCATGATTTTTTTGGAAAAGAGAGGTTCTTACTCAGCGATGTGTCACTCAAAAATCCAGCAGGTTTACAACAAACCTTGTAAATATGTGAGTGCTGCTGGATGGTAGTTGGTAGTAAAGCAGCTTGTACACCTTGTGGCTGGAAGTTCAAAAATGCAACCACAAAAAGAAAGGCATGATTAGGGCTATGGCTTCTAGTTCTATGGGAAGCAGGGCAGACTGGAATTTCTCTTTATTTGCATTGATGGATTACCAGAACCTTTTTTTTTTAGATATTGCTTAAAATGTCATAACATCTGCATCTTGAGAAGATGAAGATCAGGTCTCTCATTATTTGATCCTTGACTCTTTAAAAAAAAAAAAAAAAAAAAAAAAGAGCAATGTATAAACAAACACAAAAGTCTACATATAGCTGAAAATACAAAATATTACAAAAATATATTCTTCATTTGGTTGAATTTATGTATATATCTAAGTGGGGATGGATTAGCACAGTTGGCTTTGCTTTTTTAAAAAAATTTAAGAATGAGGACTAAATTGATGGAAGTAGAAAAGATTTTACATGGAAGAAAGGTGAGAGTGTACCTGTGTGATACACCAACCAGACCAGTTAACAAAATCCTTACAGACAACTGCTTCTGTCAGTTTAACACGCTGTGTTAATTTATTGCTCTTGGTAGTTGAATACTGACTGGGCTTATTTTAATCTGTCACGCGATTTGGAAGATTTTAATGTACAACAATTTAAAAAATCAATTGCTTACCACCCAAAGCCATTGTTACAGATCTCTAAAGTAACCCACTGCTGCTACCATGTCCTTGTGTTTTAAGTTGTGAGAGGATGTGGGCTCAAGTTTGCTGTGCTGTGGGGCTTGAGCCACTGATGTCCATGCTGTGTCCAAGAGAAGGGCTTAGGTTTAAGCCAGTCTTTTCCCATGTCTGATTTTCCCAGCTCCTTGACAGTGCACTTGTGCTGGATTTATAGAAATAGTGTTGGTAGCTATGGCATTTGGACCAGAACAAGAGCAGACATCAACACTTATCTACCAAGCCCATGACACCATGTACAGGAATGTGTTGGCTTCAGTGGGATTGTGGAAGTATAAATTAGAAGCATGTAATTTATTTGTCAGTCTACAAGAGGAGTAAGAGAAAGTTTTACCCCAGATAATGGTGTTTGAATTGGCTGAGATAATGCACTGTTATGATAATTTATTGATTATACCTCTAAATTTGCCACCTCACCAGTGTTACAAGGCACATCAGTGACACATTTAGCAATGATGTTAGCTCCTGCTGGCTAAAGCCTCTTAATTTTTATTCAAATACATCCACCGTCACTGATTTGGTAACTGGAAAAGATGCCGGACAATTTGAGATTGTAAGCACCTTGCCACAGTTCAAGTGGCACCACTGCATGGCTAAGTATATCTCAGCAGGAGTATTGCATTCAAGGATAACAGAATAAAATCAGTATGGGAAGCCTTCATATGCTATCAACCACCAATGAAGTGCAACAAAAAGCCCTGTCTAGCCTCAGAGCCCTCATGCAAGCCAGCAATTGAAAGCAAATTAGGTGCATTTTGGAAACCAGTGTTGCTTTATTTGGCAAGGACTTCTCATTACGCCTCATTTTAGATGGAAAGTTGGAGGTAAGGCAATATTTGCATTGGACATTCTTGCTCCCTAAGCAGAGGTTGAACCTCTCTAATAGGTCAGCACTGATAACTCCTAGCCTGCCAAAATTTCTGCCCTGGTTTAAATACTAAATCCATCAAATCACCTCCATAATTTGTACTTCTCAGAGTCTCAGTATTTACAAGATCTTTTTCAGATAAATGGAAATTATCTTGGTGTGTCAACTCAGATTTTGTACAGTCCATGGGATTGGAATTCAAAAGTTATAAAGCCATGCAGTTCATTGGGTTGAAGGACCAGTCAGTGGGAACACAGAGGTGTCTAATAGAACAAAGTAATTTTTAGCAAAAACTTTGGTGAGAGTAATGGGTCAAAAGTTCAAAAGTCCACAATTAAGCAGAAGTAAGATTTTTTTCCCACCCGCATTATAGTGTGACACACAATGTGCAGCAGGAACTTATATGGGTGATTCAGCTGGTCCATTCGTGGCGTAGTACATGATTTCAGAACATAATTCTAAGAAAAGAAGAGGGATTTGTACATGACCAAACAACGAGCAGAGCTTGAGCAGCTTACATGTCAACTTGTTAGTGCCAATAAATAATAAATTACTACTAAATTCGTGTATCATTCCAGTTTAAGATTCAGATCCAAAAACAGCCTCTTATAGCTGAGAAGAAATATCTGAAGATTTGTAGAATACAATCTATCTCAAGTTCTGCTGAATACAAATCTGATTCTACTCTCTTGCCAAACCACTTTGATTAATGAGGTGCTCTAACAATTGGTTAGAGACTGAAGCACACAACTATTCTGAAGCTGGACAGAACAACAAAAGGAAAACAAACAACCCCAATCAACATTTTTTAAAAATCACCTAAATTAAATAAGGACAATCTACGAATCTATTTTGCTTTATTTCTGTTAAATTAGAGAGTTATTTCCTTAAATAGGTGTATCTAGCCAGCTCTTCATCAAGAAGGCAACAGATTGTTTCTAGCTATTTTGACTGTTTAATTCATTTTTGTTTCCCTTGTTTTTGTCCTGTGGCTGTTTTGACAGATTAGAAGACTTGGCAAAAATATTTCTTATTCTTAGAGAGGTTAACCGTCTGGTGAGAGCCATCCACACACCCTCCTGAGTATAACAGTTTTATGACCCACTGCTATGTGGTGGACAACCTTTTCCTTTTTCTTGCTGTATAACCTATGCCATTTGGCAGACTACGTGCTGGACAGATTTCATCTGCCTTTCCACAGCGCATAGCATGCGTGTCTGGATAATGTAGTCTTGGAAAATTGTTCAACTTCAGTTTAGTAAAAAGTGAGGCCTAAGAATTCCGGCAGTATTCCTATTTGAAAGTGGCTACTTTTCTTATTGTCAGGCACTTGGAGCTGTGAATTCTATGATAAAGATGTCCAGAGTCTCAAAGGAAATAGAAGTGGAGAGCATGCAGGGAAACTGTTCGACATGTGTGACACATCTTGGGGCAGATAGAGCTGTCTTCACTTCTGACTTGTTCTGAAAACAATATCAGTTCTTTCATTTTTTTTTCCTTTGTACATTTTTAATTTCTTGATAACATGACTGATAATTCTGTGGGATGCCTAATCCCTTCAATACCAGACTAGTAAAATGTTCAGAGCCACAGCTAGTATATTTCTATTTAATAGCTCTTATTTTAGGCCCAGAAATCTGTCCACAATTCCGTGTGCACCTTCCTTAGATATAAGAGAATCAAGCTGATTAGCAACACAGAAGTCAATCTGTGATACCAGAAACAGACACCACTGCTTGCTTTCATTGTAAAAATATATTATCCTGTTCTTATAGATAGCAACAAATTATCTTCTTTCTTTTTATGACATTTACAGGGCTGTCCTCTCTAACACTTCTTAATTATATTAACAGTTGCTGCATATTGTTATATCATCTTGGTACTTCATTTATTTTATTAGCCTAAATGTATTAATTTTTGTACGCATTAGTACATAATTTGCACAGAAATGTTTTTGAATATCTAACTAGAGATGAAGTTCAGGAAGAGTGATGATGTGTGAATTTACAGTCAGCTGCTTTGAGAGGAAACAGAAAAATAGTGTGAAAAGACATGTTTTTTTCTTATTAAAGAAACTAAGATGCATCAGTCCTATAAAAATATCTTTGAGCAAGCTAGCTCAAAATATGAAGTCACGAGACTACTTGTGAGGGATTTGTCCGGAAAAAAATTCAATTAAATGTTACTTTAAGATTTACATGCAATTCCCTTGCCTAGGGAGTAACAATATATAAACGTGTAGCAGTTTATTATTTTAATGTCATAAAGAGAAACATACCTGAAAGTATGATATTGCACAAATGTGTAGTTGTATAGACTGTAACCACAGAGATTCAGAACAAAACTGGAAGCATTATAATGCAAGTGGAGGAGAAGGAAAAAGACATACTGTAAAAGCTGCTATAACTACAACACAGAAAAAAAGACCATTGAAAAATACCTACATAATCATACAAATTCTTGTGAGACTCGTAAAATTTGGTATTAGAAACACACAAAGATGAATGATCATTGAAAAATTCAGCACAACATCCATAGCTGCTCTACATGCTCAGAAAAGGGTAGCCCTGAACCATCCTTTTTTTCTGTGGTCACTGGACTGCAATGGGAAGATCTGAATGCTGAGCTCGGCCACATCAGGTACACCTGCTCTGCAAGGATTGCTTCTCCAAGCAGTGGCTGGGGAGGGCTGTGTTTTCAGCCCTGGCTAAACACATCTCTGCAGTATAGCAAGGAGCATCAGACAGAGGATTTCAGTCAAGCAGCGAGATCCCTTGCTCCTGTCACAGAGCAGCCTGGGCATTGAAAGAAGTAGTACAACAGATGGCAGGACACGTTGATTCTTTGTCAAGGTAAGAGCTTTGATTTGAGGAAGTAACTGTGAAAATCTTTCAATGAGACCCTTCAGCTACCTAGAAGTAAGGAACTTCATTATCAGAAAACCTCAAGCCTAACTTCTTCAGAGCCCCAAAGATTTATTAAGAATCAGCACCACTTACACAGCTTCAACACCCTGCATTAGCTCTGGTCCTGATGAATGATTTTAGTCACAGTGTTCTTCCAGAATTACATGGAGAAAGTGATCTTCTCTCTACAGACCTTTCTCAATGCTAAGCTCTCTTCAAAATCCTTTGTTTCCTAGCCTGTGTGCAGAACCCAGAATGTATGGGCAGCTGTGTATAAAAGACCAACTAACCGTGCTTTCTGTGGAAGGGGAAGGTGACAACAGAGGAACATCGATTTCATGTTCAAATGTTGCGATATAGGTGATAGAGGCAGTCTGAGCAAGAGAAAGGAAAGAGCAAGACACATAGCTCTGAATGAAATCCCCAGTTCACATTGCTGGTTAAAAAGCTAAGTGGGAACAGAGACATAAGGAATAAATGCAGGAGGAAAAAAAACCCAACAAATTAAAAACTTTATACCAGGTAACAAATTAGATGACCTCCAAGGAGAGACACCTGGAGCTAGGCTCATGTCAATTTGGGAAGCATAAAGGAATTCACCGCATCTTGTCTAGAAGTACATTGTGGTACACATTTTTGCATATGGAGTTGAGCAGAGATTATTTTGCTCAGTGTATCTTTTAAGTTCATTCTTGACAAAAACTTGTATAGCAAACCCAAAGAAGAACAGGCATGTTCTTCTTAAAACATTGATGTATTTTATCTGTGGAAAAACCTTGAGAAAATTTGTACATGGTTTGGCCAAGTGGTTAACAGGAAAACACAATTATGTGAAAGTTTGAATGATGTAATCTAGAAAAAAAGGGAGAGGAACAAATGGACACATTGTCTAGGATGGCTATATTACATATAAGAAGAGTCAAACAAAAGAGAATGTAAACCCTAATACCAGAGGAAGTAATTGCAATGACAACAACAAAACCAAAAAAGGTAAAAGTCACATTTCTCAAGTAATTTCAACTCTACTGCATTACAAAGCCACCACTTTACAAAGCCTTGAAGTGGAGAAGCCAAAGCCTGGCAAGGAGCTACATTACTTCACCTTGTTGATCTTTTACATTTTTCTATGTCTAGCACCCAATCTTACAGCAACCAACAGTCGGCTACAAATGGGAAAACAAGAGCCAGTATCACCTGTGAACCATCTGTTATGTGTACCACAAAGCCATCTTGTATAATTTGTGTTAGGTGTAACATTCTTATTTTCCTTCTATGTATGTACTGATCATTCTTTCTTTCATATCTTTATCTTGCCTCTTTCTAATCTTTTTCTTGTGATCTTTCTTTCAAATACAAACCGAATTAAAATGATCTGTTGTTCGGCTTAAGAACTGTAACTTTTGGCCTTAAGATGAGAAAATATGCCCAAAAGCAAGGCATTACCCACTTAGTACCATTTGAAAACATGCATATTTTAAAGGATATTTAAATATAAAAATAAAAAAATCTTTCATGAGACATGGTATAACTTCCAGGAGTCCAAGTTACCTTTATCTCGTATTTCATGAGATTCTCCCTGGACTATTTCATATTTTTTCTAGACCTGGATTGTCTCTCTATTCTTGCTCTGTTTGCAGTGTTGCAATTGTCTCCATCTGTCACTTTTTAACACCTGGTTTCCATTTCATTGTTTCAAATTACTTTCACTTAGAACCAGTGTGGAAGGAATCCCATCACTGGTTAAGACAAATGTCTTCTCTATTCTTTTTTATGCATGGTGCCTGAACAATTGTCATAATCACTGAAATAACTCACTCATCTTTCAGACCACAGAATGCAATCTCAGAACAAAAAGACCTTCACTTCTGTTTACTTCTTTTGCCTCTACTGTTATACCTTCCCACAGTGTTTCTATTCAGCAGGAAGAAAATAAGTGTCCATAACAATATCCTTCTTTGGAATTCCCGTGCTTCCTTCATAGGGCAAATTTATAAGAAAACTGAGTTTACAGTCAAAAAGATCTGTCTTCAGATTTCATACATGGCCTATTCTTTTTTATCTTGCAGGAGCTCTGCATATTTTTTTTTAGTCTGTCATATAAAGTAAGTTGTAATAAATAGCTCCCACTGTGATTGCTAGTGTTAGCACGTTGAAGGGAGTAGCGTGTGTACCACAGTGTTAACCACAGTGAGTACTGTGGTTGATAATGGCAGTGCTTGGAAAGATGAATCACCAGCAGTGAAAGCAGTACAAGAAAAAGAAACACACACACACACACACACGTACACACAGAAATCCCAACACAACACAAAACAAACCCCAAAGGAACTCACTCCACCAGAAAGAACATTGAGGGAAAGAGAGAGGAGTGTAACTGGGAATGTGTGCTTTGTAAGATACTTTAATTTAAGTACATTGCTCACAGTATGGACTTGCCTTTATGAATCATGTTCTGACAATACTTTATTGAATAACACGATAATCAGATTTTTTCAATGAAAATGTATGGTTTTGTTAATTTTTCTCACTGCTTCAAATGATGGTTGTACACCTTCCTGTAAAACAGGTTTTCACACGTCAGAAGGTCTTATGAAGCTTTGCGGAGTTCTGCATTTCACATTCTCTTAACCTTGCCCCACTAGAATAAATGATTGCCTGGGTAAGGATTATCTTTATTTGTGCTTTCCTACTATCTACTGTTCTGGACACCCAAACTCTGTGGGTTCCTTCATGTGAATGCTTCATACAAATCATGTCCATCACCCCGCACTGACAGCAAATGCAAGAAAAACACCACCATAATGCACAGGACAGAACAAAACAGAACAGTGCTTTGGGACAGGAATGATTCCCTTGAACTGCTTCCCACCCTATGTGAAGGAAAAGAGGGTGAATTTTAAGTCTCCTGGCTAAGGAGAGATTGAGATACTCCAGCTAGCTGCTACACCATCAAGTATTTCATAGGAAGATAGAGGGAGACTTTGCCAATGGGCTGGCTAGCTCACTGCTTTTTAAGAGCTTTATGAATTTTTAAAAAGCTCTTCCTCTCAGAATGACTCCAGGTGAACAGCACACAATACTGGCAGCAGCATTTGACCCTCCTACTTCAGTATTCTACTTCAATACAGGATGGGTCTGGGAAAGAAGGAACAAGCAAAATGGCTTTTGAGGAAGTATTCACCTTCTTTTTAACTTCATTAGGGTCAAGGCTCAAAAAATCAGAGGGCCAGTCCACAACCATTCTCTCAATCAGCCAGCCAGCTGGGAAATACTACTGTTCTTCAGAAGGAAAGGGCTCAGTTACTACAGTGGTCCTTTTGCTACTTCCTTAATTTTCACATCTTCTATGAAGAATAAGTTATGGACTATATTAACTAGAGACAAGTATATTTTTTCCTAAGCCCCAGCATAATGATCCAACTTATACCTGTCAATCATGTTCTGCCTCAATAGGAGAGAGCAACTCCAATCCTTGTCTTAATTTGGAAAATGGTAGACAGGAAGAGATAGAAATCAAAATAAACACTACAGCCTGATGTTTACAGCTGTTAAGTTTTCTTAAGAACACCCGGTGTAACAATACCTGGATTACCTTATATTTCACAAGGGTGCTCTGAGAGGTGAAAATATGTTCACATTTTAGAACACTGTGCATGTCTGAATTAAACAAATCAGAACTACCTATAACTGAACAATACAGTTTTCCCCTTGGTGGACTATACCACTGTTTCTCTAAACATTAAGAGTCATAGTGTGTTCACTATCAGCCAGGCATCTACCCTGTCACTGTACATCCACATTAAAAAACCTTCTTTCCAGTGCGCGTTACTCATAAACGTGCGAATCAGACTGACTCTCCGCCCCTTTATGTTCTAAGGTGAGTTAGGAAAGGGTCTGTTATAGGATGATACAGGCCATTCCTTTGTGATGGTCTGCAGTTTTCTCTCCCAATACATTTTCTTTTTATTTAGCACTTCCATTTTTATCCTGTGTTCTTCTTCGGCCATCTCACACTCCCTTTCTATTTGCTGTATTTTTGCCACATGAACTTCATTCATTTGGATTAACTGCAGTTGCAAAATTGACATTTGCTGATGATGTTCTTCCTCATGCATCTTTTTCAGAGCACTTTCCTGAGATGCTTTACTTCTGTAGTTCTTATCTGCTGCTATTCTGACATCAGAACACGAAGGCTCAGGTTGGGAGGTACCTTCACATACTGGAAAATGTACCAGCTCTTTGTCTTCATCACAAAGTTCTCTGTTCGAGACAAGAAATGACTCTGCAAAACAAAAGAAGTATTATAGTATTCCCTTCTCCTCCCTCAAGAAACACAAATGTGGTAAGTTATTGATACACGCACCTAAACCTTGCTCATGTACCAAAGTACAGAAGCCACTACCTAATGCAGAGTTCTGTTACAGAATACTAAGAGTATAATGGTCTGAACCAAACCACTCTGGGCTCTGTTGATACACCTCCATGGCTATAATGGGAGCTCAGAATACTAAAGTGAACGTAGACGTTTATAAGTGGATACCTAAATTTAGGTGGCTGAGCCTGGAGTTAAACCTTAATGCAGCTGTTTAAGCTAAATCCACATGTGACTTGCAATACTTTTATGAAAGATCTCAGTTTCAGGTGAAGACTTGTATCAACATGAATACCAAGAGAGTGAGGAAATACTAGGAAGAATACTTCTTACTCCTTCCTTATCACTACTGTAGATGTCATAAACACAGTAGTGTATATTTTTAGGAAAAAAATACATTATTTTAATTGGAGAAGGCTCTACCAAATCTTCTGAAATAAAAAGACTACTCATGGAACAGAAAAGTTACCACTGCAAATGAGGGTCTCAAAATACATTCCTTTACAAATCCTGATGACTAATTATGGTAAGTACAATTATGAAAGAGACATTCTAAGAATGTTACTTAACAGTGTAGCTACTGCTGTCTTTTAAGCAAGGACAGTCTCCTATTTGAGATCCTGACATAATAAAGTTTGCAAGAAACTGTTGTAGCCACCCTCCCTTATGGTTTTGAATTATTCCTTATGTGTATGCTTGCCAAACAAAGAATGTAGTGCTGAACTCTCTCAGAGAGGCCATTCTCCAGTGTGGACTGTAATGTGAAATATGGCTCTACATACTCTCTTAAGTCCTTGAAAACAAAGGAGGAAAGACCTACAGGGAACTCTTGCAGCAGACAATTCTGTATCAATTTTCTGCTGGTGGATTTGTTTGTTTGTTTGTTTGTTTTAACCAGCAAAGTGATACTTTATAAAGGATAAGAATATCCTTGGGACTGTTCTCTGGAAAGCCAGCATGATAGCTACTGTGATGCTTGCCACAAGGCTGCAGATATGTCAGAAACTGATGAAAAGAAATTGTGAAAAACCCCAGCTTAACTCCCGGAGGCCTAGGGAAATACACAAAGTCTTGTAATATCATAGCTATGAAATTACTTTTCTATAACCAGCAATCCCAGCTAGGTTGAGAGATTTAGACTGCTGAAAGAGAATCACTGACAAAGTCACATAAAAAACAATACTACTTGCATCATTACAGTAACATTTATACCTTGACTAGAAGCATCAGGCTGATATTCAGAATCTTCTTCTGGTGGGCTCTGCAAAAAGTACATTTGCTCAGGCATTATGCTGGCAATCTTCTCTTTCCCTACGATGTGAGTATTTATAAGTGGACTAATACTTCTTTTTACCTTCTCCCGCCTTTCATGTGCCATTATCTTTTTTGTCCGTGCCTTGATATTTTCCCAGCATTTCTTTAACTGTTTGAAGTCTCGCAGTGACACACTGGGCTGTGAATTATATTCATGAGCTAGTGCTTGCCAGGTACGTTGTTTCAGAGCAATAGTTCTTGCATCACTTTTTTTACATTCAAGCACATATTTGTATTTTTCAACTAATGCAAGCAGCACACTCTTCTCCACTTCCGAGAAGTATTTAGCAGGCTTTATTATTTCGTTTTGCATTTTCTACTGTTTCTCCAAGAAGCCAAAATTCCTATGAAAACAATGTTGAAAGAAAAAGAAAACAAAAGCAAAAAACAAACACATTAGAACTAGTTACAGTATCAGGAAACCATGTTTCAGCAAATAACTCTTCAGCATAGCCTTTGGTTAATTTTATTTTCTAGAATAGTTTGTGAGTAGTTCTAGAGTGCATAATGGAACAATCAGGTAATATATAGCATAATTCCATGCTGTTCTGTACTGCCACTTTAGTGGGTACGCGGTTCCAGAAGTAGACCACAGGAGGTCTTTGTTACAATTTGTCTTGATACAAAATACTTGCTATTCAATTTACATAGTGACTCGTTTTCAATATCTTGTTTTCCTGTTCATTGCACTTCTTTACACCCAAAGAGTTTTCAAAGCCCTGAACTGTGCAACAAGTTCTGAAATACAGCCCTTGATAACTTTGGGTTTAAGTCTAAAGCCGCCTCCATGAGGTTTGGTTTTGCTTTGGTACACAAAAAAGCCTCTTCTGCCCTTGCTGACTGTGTTTAACTAATTCTCCCCCTCTCTCTACAGTATTTAAAAATTGCATGAGAAATGATAATAAGTTTTCTTTTTAAAGACCTGTCAGCTTGGTTGTCCCCTGAGCTCTGCCCTCCTTGCCTGACACCCAGCAAGGCAGCAGGATCCTGACCTGTATTACAATAATGAGGAGAGGCAAGGGTAGCAAGAAGACACAAAGTGTCTAAGTGCTTGGAATGTACAGGTCCTTCACCCTTTACTGCTGAGTCTTACTGTGTGGCACTTCTTTTTGCTTGCCCTGCTCATCGCTCTGGGGAACGAACAGCCAGGATAAAAACAGTTTCGGCCTCAGTACAGACACTGCTATACACTTATACCACATCAACAACTCTTCTCAAGTCTAGGACCTAGGTAGTCAAGAGGAAAAGAGTAGCTGATACCAGGGAATTCTGCCATTAAAAAAGGGAAGAAAATGGTGCTGCCTTGAATTAACACAAGACTTTGCTGCAAAATGTGTTTTTTTCTTTTATCTTTTCACAGTCTTCCCCCTATTCATTTTCACTATAACTGTGTAGCCCAAATTACTTTTATCTTTTGGGCAGAAACTTCTGGATAATTAAGTAGGAAAAGCACACCAATGCTGCCTTAGCTCACATTTCTTCTAGTTTTAATCATAAAATTCAGAGACAGAACATATATAAGATAATTGGTTCATATTCCTAACAGTCTAGGACTCTCCTAAAATGAATTTTCTGGTATTTTGCCCACTATTTCCATGACTTGACCCTGAGATGACATAAGTTGATTAGAGAATGGTGTTAATAATATCAAGATCATGGGTTTGACCCCTGTACATGCCATTCACTCAAGAGTTAGACTCAGTGATCCTTGTGGGTCCCTTCCAACTCAGAATGTTCCTGTGATTCTGTGATGCTTCTCTCACAACATTACTTGGCGATGCACTAGATATCACCATCAGGTTTCCTCTTTTCAATGTATTTTTCCTTAACTCCACTGCACCAGGACTTACTTTATGCCATTCTTGTAACCACTTTCCTCCAAACATCTTAATACTTATAGCTATTCTCAACTCTTTCAGTAAAAGTAACTACTTACATTTATAAAGAAAGCTAACAGACAAGCTAATGCCAAAATGAGAACATGAGTCTGACATAAAAACAGCAGCTTCCTCAAGTAGCCCATAAAATATGACAAAACCCAACTGTCCTGGTTTCAGCTGAGACAGTGTTCATTTTCTTCTTAGTCACTGGTACAGTGCTGTGTTTTGGATTTAGCATGTGAATAAAGTTGATAACACATTGATGCTCTAGTTGATGCTCAGTGGTGCTTATTCTAATTCAAGGACTCTTCAGTGTCCCCGTGCTCTGCCAGCGAGCAGGAGCACAAGAGGCTGTGAAGAAGCACAGCTAGGACAGCTGACCTGAACTGGCTAAAGGGATACTCCAAATCATAAAATGTCATGTTCAGTGTATAAATGAGGAGGCAGCAGGCTGGGATCCACCCACTGCTGCCCAGAGACACGCTGGGCATCAGTCACGAGGTAGTGGGCAGTTCTATTGCTCCTTACCTGTTTCTCCTGAGTTTCGTTCCTCTTTCTCTCTCCTTTTCATTACAAGTATTATTTTATTTTATGTAGTTTCAATTATTAAATTGTTCCTATCTCTACACAAAAGTTTTAAGTCTTATTCTAATTCTCCTCCTCACCCCACTTGGGAGCAAGGAGTGAGCAAGCAGCTGTGCTGTACTTAGTTGCTAGTTGGGGTTAAACCGTGACACCAGCAAAACAAGGAGGAGTCAAAGAATAGAGGAGGCAGTAGAACAAAGCCTGGAATAGCAAAACTGAAGTGAAAAAAGAAAAACAAAGTGAAGAAAAATAAGTAACAGCCTAAGTCTAGGTTAAGTCAGTATCTAAGCTGTAGCCCTACTGAAAAAGGCAACTAACACTCGGTTTGTACTTTCTATCACTGCTCAACTGGGTAATTGCTGGGCAGGTAGCACCTATGTGGTTCCTGGGTAGCCACAGTTCTGCTCTCTCTTACCAAATGCTGGTGTCATGAGGACATGGGAGAACTGCAGTTTTTGCAGCAGATGGGACTTAGGGGACTAAGGGAAAGCTCCATAGGAAACCAGACTTTAATAGTGCTACTGCTCACAGAACAGCTTGTTTATTTTACATGAAAGAAAAAGGTGGAAGAAGGAAGAGAGCTGGGGGGCTGAACTTAAGGAAGACAGTTTCCTGATTCAGTATTTCCTCCATCATACTATATCAAGTTATTTTTTTATGGTCTATGAAAACTTAAGTCACCCCATATGTTGGTGACAGGAATTCTTAAACAGCTATAATCTCACAGAACAAACAAAGCATAAGCAAAGAAACTTCTTTCATTGCATACATACATCACATAGACATTATAATGTCTAGGTCTACTAGAGGTGAACAGCTGCTTCAGAAGCTCCTTAAATAAAACATAGATTAAGAAAAGAGAAAAAGAAAAAAAGTCAGGAAATCGACGTCCTAACAAAGATACTGAAAACTGTCAACTTTGCTCCAGGAAACAACTCTGAAAACTTAGAAAATAAAAGAGACTATAATGGGATAGACTCTATCCACTAATCTATTTTACTTACATAGCTATTGTACCATTCCAAACCATTAAGCTGCTTTGGACAGCTGCTGAAATGAAATTCTTGGGACTAAATATTGGGGCGCTCAGCCTCAATTCCACCAAAGAATAGGATGAAATGCAGTCCCACCAGCAACTCATGAAATCCAATAGCTTACAACCCTTGAAAAACCAAAATCAGAAACTCCATGTGACCAGAAATGATTCTACCTTCTGCTGATGCATGTAAATCTTATTTCTAGCTTTGAAAAGGTGTGAGAATCTCGGACAAAAAAATCATTACAGGCTTGTGTGTAGAAAATCCCTTTAATTAGAGACACTGGATACTTTGGAAAGTAAGTTCAAAAAGTTAAACAATGTTACTAGGATTTCTGGATTCCAGGTGCGAAGTATCTAGCTACACAGGTTGGCAGACAAAACGGCTGTCAGTAAATACCTAAAACATTTCCAAATATGACTTAATATATATTAACAAATTATGTACTACAATAAAAGCTCATTTTTCATGGATGGAGTCACAGCAAACTTAAGTATCACTTTCATACCACACTATTATTTATTTCTATTATTTTTACTGTGAGATTTTTACTGAGATCCCCAGTCAAAAGTTGAAAAATACTGTACTTTTAAGTAAGGAAACACAGGTCCTACAGTGAGAAGAATATATTAGTCTTCTCTTTACTAATCACATTCCTAATATTTTTTTCCTACACATACACACTGTACCTGTGTCCCTTCTGTGAAGAAGTCAGGATTATGATGTAGGATGCATAAAAGAACCCAAGAACTGGTGTGAGCAGTTTTATGTGCTTACTACATAGAAGAAAAGAGTTCTTGAAGATTCTTTTCAAGCTCTTACAAGCTTAGCTTGCTTGCTTCAGTATTAAAGCCCACTTGCAATTAGGTGAACAGAAAGCACTCGGAGAAGTCAGAGAATTTAGCATGCTGAGAAGTTGCAGCAAAACACCACCATATATTTATATTCACCTCTTTTTCTTTATGCATATTAATCACCTTCTGGCAGCCCACTGACTCCTCTGCAGAATATGAGAAAGGACTCTCACAAGCCCACTGAATTTCCATTTCAAGGCTAGGAGATCCTTCCAGGACATATGCCCAGGATATAATTTAGTAGGTAGGAATCTGTGCTGAAAGTAGTCCACTGTGTATAACTCATACAGTAAACAGGATTGATTTGTGTGGGTGCATAAGGACAGCTTATGCAGAGTAAATTCTAAGAAACAAAGAATGGAAAGCTTATCCCACTCTTACAGGTGCCTAGCCTCCAAGACACTTGCAGTAAGGAAGCACTTCATCCTATCCTATATATCTTCCCCTGGCATGACTCAATTCACAACTTGCCTTAAAAGAAATCAGTGTTCCAAGTACTCGTCCTCTCATAGAAATCTTTATAGCCTTAAGATAACAGAAATATCTCTCAACTCCTCATCTTTAATCTGAAAGCACTTTTTGCTGCTTTCTTTTAAAAGCTATAGGGTGTGTGCTGTGATCTGCTGGAATAATATCTTGAAAAAAAAACTACACAAGTTAAGAACTGCACACATGTTCATAAGTATGTTATAGATATGTATTATTTTGCTTGCACACACCTAAACAGGCACCCAAACTCCAATCAGTTGCAAAGAAGCCCTTCAGATTGGCATGTATGAGCAGCATCTTCAGTCCATCAAATATTATTTTTAGGCATAAGAAAATGCAGAGAGAATGTTATGGTGGAAAACTTAACCCAAATGTTAAGGTTACACTAACTGAACCCAAAGAAAATAGCAAACTGTGGTCACAGTGTGAGAATTAATTACATGTACCAATACCAACAGAATTACTACTAGAAATAGTCAAGTACTGAAAAAAAAGAATATTTATGTATCCAACTTAAATTGCAGATGAAGCTTCAAGCACTGTCAAAAATCAATCATAATTCTGTCTTTTCATCCACTGTTTGAGAGTGAAAGAAAGGCATGGGAACGACCCCAACTAGTCACAACAACAGGTTTATATTTCATTTGAATAACAGAACCAGCAGTAAACAGTGCTCTTCTTCTTCAAATGTTAGGTTTTTCTCACTGAGCTTCCACTAATGTTTCAGGCCTGACCCTGTCTACCTTGAGAGTTAATTAGGTGTATATTCCAAATATGAATCAGATCTATATGGAAATTGTGTCTTAATCAGATTTAAAAAATCACACCTCTTTAGGTGCTAACCCTTCCACCCCCCCACACGTTTTAATAAAACGAAGAGTTATCATGGATCACCCAGCAAATGAGCAAAACAATCTATTAAAAAAATCACAGTACTTTGCCTAAATTTATCCTGTCGGATTTTATATATCAATACACGGAAATGTATTTTTTTTTTTTTAAATAGGATATTAGACTATATATACACAGAGACAGATTTCAAGCGGGTCATCCCGCTACCTATGGAGGACATCCAAAGCACTTTGTGCACGCAAGGTAATGGACGCAGGTTGTTATTCCGAACGACTGCCTGAAATCCATCAAAAATACGTATAATATAGGAATCCTACCAGACTCTCCCGCACCCGAACTTCTCAAACATTAACTCGAGCCTTGTGGATTTTTGGTGGTTTTGGTTTTGTTTTGGTTTTGTTTGTTTTTTTTTTTTAATCTCCACGCTAGCTCCTCTTCTGCTGGAAGGAGAAAGGAAAGCAGGTCCCGGCTCCACAAAGGCGGCCGCTCCACCCAGGGCGGGCGCGGAGGCTGCGGCGGGATCCGAGCGCATCCGCGGCGGGGGCGGCGGGCGCTGCTGTCACCCCGCGCCCGCGGGGACCGGCGCCGGCGGCGGGGAACACCCCACCCTGCGGCCCCGCTCGCTCCCTCCGCCTAACAAAGCGCCTCTCCCGGCTCCCTCCCTCTCATCCGTCCCTCCTTCCCCGCCTCCCTCACCTCCCCGCCCGCAGGTCGCCGCCACCGCTCCCTCCAGCTCCCCGCAAACCCCGCGCTGGATTCCCGCCCCGCCGCAGCGCGGGCGGCGCGGCGCCGGCCTCTCCCGGCGGGACACGCGGCCTCTCCCGCACGGGGAGACACATCCCGGGGGATCCCCGAGCCTGCAGGTGCGGCGGCGCTGCGGGGAGGCGGGCGCGGGGTGTGCAAGTCCGCGTGTCCGTGTGCGCGTTGTGGGGAGCGGCGTGCGAACACCCGGGAAGCGGCCGCCGGGAAGCGGGAGGGCAGCCCCGCCTGCACCGGGCGCGGGCGGAGCTGCCGGGACGCACGTCCCTAGCGCGGCGTCCCCATCCCGCATCCCCGTGTCCATTCCGCACCCCCATCCCGCTCCGCTCCGGCGGGGGGGCGGGATGGGTTCCCCGCCCCGGTGCGGCGGCCGCGGACCCAGCTCGGGCTTTACCTCCGACAGCGCCCGGCGCTGCGACGCTGGGCCTGCGCGGCAGCGCCCCCAGCGGCGGCCGCGGGCAGCGCGCCAGGGCAACCGGGGCCGCTCCCCCGCCGCGCCCCGTCCCCGCCCGCCGGCGCGGAGATCCCGGCGCCCGGCACCGCAGAGATCCCTGCCCCACCACCGCGGCGATCCCTGCCCTGCCACCGCGGGGCTCCTGCGCCCGGTGTGACGCGGCTCCTGCCCGCGGAGAGCCGCGGCAGCGGCGAGGAGTCATCCCCCGGCCGTGCGGCCGGCGGGGAGCGCCGGCTGCCTCGGCTCCTCCGGGTACCCCCCCGCTCCCGGGCCGCCTCCGTGAGTCGAGTTTCCCCGGCTCCGTGCGGGAGCAGTTGTCCGCGTCCTCCCCGGCGGGGCTGGAAGTGCCGGGAAGGACACGCTCCTGCCTGGAGCCGCTCTTCGCGTGGGGTTTGGAGCTTCGGCCGTCCCTCTCTCCTCTCTTTCTCCTTCCCTCTCTCGCCCCCGCGGCCCGGGTGGGACCGTGCGTCTCTTCCCAAAGCCCGCCGTGTACCCCCTGTGCCAGGGACACGCTCCGGGCGCTCCGTGCTGGCTGTTCCCTCTGTGTCCCAGCCCATGCGCGCAGTTCTATCCCAGGAAAGAAAGGGGAAGCTCTAAATGTTCCGGATTAGTTCTGTTTCAGGGCTGTGTGCGTAATCTTCTGGCGGGTTTTATGTTTCCCGAGGGAAACTCTTGGAGAACAATTGTTTCTTTCCACACTGTACTTTTGCTCCCAAGTTAAAAATAGGATCATTAGCCTGGAGATTTAAGGGTTGAGCGTAACTGAAGGCGAGGCACGAATTCCTTAAATAGGCGGAACAAAAATAAAAATGATTTTGTGAAGCTAAAACAATAGTTTGCAATCTTTCTGCAATTTTCCCAGAGTTCTTTTTATCATCTAAAGACTGAATATGGACCCTGAAACTGAGATAAAGAAGCAAGTAAACCCTTTCTACTGCAATGTAAGTATTTCTTATTGAAAATTGTAACTAATACAAAATAATTTTGGTGGAACAAAGTTGTACTAAACCAAGTATGAACGTTTTTGGTTTTGTTTTTGGTTTTTTTTTTCTCTTGAGCAAAATTGATAAATAGCTCTAGAATTGAAGTTATTTTACTGTCTTTGACTTGGATGTGTGTTAAGAGCCAACTTATTAATATGAATAGTCTTAATAATATTATTTTTTAAAATAAAGGCATTCTTTTTAAAGTGGAAGATTAAACTGAAGCTCCTGTTCAGAAAAAAAAAAAAAATCCTAATTTCTCTGGTTGGCAGATTTATTGCTATTGTTTTTAAGCATCTTGGGTTTTTCAGAGGAGAAGAAAGTAATTTGGACTGCCGTTGTTCATTCACACGAATTTTAACGTAGTCTGCTCCTGTTCTGAACTGGCCCAGGCATAAATCAGCTGTGTGGAAAGCTTCCTGAGTGAGGCAGGCCCCAAACTGATCAGACTAACTGTGTTAATCTGGATGCAACACTGAGAACTGGCTCATCTTAGACAGGTGTACTGGCTTGTTACAATTATGCTGTGCCTCTGGCTCAGACTTGCTTAAGAGTGTGTGAGGAAGATCTTGGATCTGCCTTTACTTATCCACACACACAGAGAAAATTATGGTTTAGTTATGAGATAGCTGCAGAGTTCTGAAGACATCTGAAATTTTTATGTGATGTGGAGATTCCTCTTCATTCTGCTGTCTTGGAGGCTCATAAAGAAAAGTATTGGGAGGCTGTTTTAGTTTGTCTTTGGAGGAATAGTACTTTTGTGGAACTTACCTGTACTGACAATAGATCTGTTTTGATATCAGTGGTATTCTATTTCTTTTTGTTTGTATGCAATGCTAGAAATACTTCTCTTTGACCTAGATTTGCAAAATCTGGTGTGCTTCTGCACTAAACTTGCAGACTCACTTCCTTGGATTCAAACACAAGATGGTAAGATCAGTTTTTGAGTGAACCTTTTGTCAGATTTTACAGATTTATTTAGCAATAGAATATGGGTTTGAAATCTAATTTTTAATGTAGTCGTAAAACATACAGTTTCAGATATTTAACTAGTTTTGCTGCTTTATTATCTTTTTTACTGCAATAAAGTAGAACTTGGTTTTGTACATTAGTTCTGTCAGAAAATGTTGTTACAACTTTGTGTCTGATGAAGACAATACATGAGAATATGTGGCTGTTAATAAATACAGATCAGAATTACTTAAATAATAAACAATCTCAGAAAAAAAGGGCATTTGTCTTTTTCAAATTTCTGTTCACCTTAGATAGTCTATGGTGCCAGTGTTAATCTAAGTTAATTTATAAATAATAAAAGCCTTGCATTGTTGTTTTTTGAATCTTAAGTATCTTTCTTCATTGTTGGTTGATAACTTGGTAACTTAGGTTGAAGAAGCATTGAAAGCTCATGGCATTGGTAAGTGCAAGATTTTTTACTTCCTGCTGTGTTCTGTATCCGTGTCTTTCTCCCTGCCCCAATGTAATTGTTTATGAAACAAACGAGAAAAAGACTTTCTCAAGATTGTGCCTTAAGACCTGTCTTGTGTTCTTTAAAGATGTAACTGTCTAATGCTACATATATTGATCAATAATATGAGCAAGAGGTATGCAAAATTGATTAATAAACACTAGCTGCAATATTAAAAATCACCCACAATAAAGCTTTGAGAAACCTTAAGGAATTCAAGGCCTTAGACACCTTGAATATTTACAATATATTTTTTAAAATTATGTTTCTTAGCACATTTAGAAATGTATATACTTTATATTTATTTTTAAAAGAGATTATCAAAAATATCTTAGATTACTTAAAATATCTTAATTAGTTGAAGCATAGTCCTTTCAATAGGTTTAAGATATCATTAAACCTTCCCTGGGTCATTATGAACTGGTCTAGTTCCAGAAGGAATTTTTTATTATTGTTTGTTGGTTTGGATTGGTTTTGAGGGGTTTTGTTGTTTTTTGTTTTTTGGCTTTTTTTTTTTTTTTTTTAGTTAAAACAGCCAGTGGCTCTGGGGAGCAAGTGAAAACACCTGTAAAACTTCCTGATTATGGTAAGAGCATTTAATGCCCACTCCCCTCCCCCCCCTAGAAAAAGAAAGAAAAAAAGAAAGAAATAAAAAGTTTTGAGGTATGATATTACAAGTGGTGTCTAGACCTTAGCAGGTCATTGGGAATTATTAGTTTCTGTTCATTGTACTTTCCATTTTCAGTAATATTTTGTAATAATACTTAAAACAATATTTGCAAACTTAGTGGTTTAAAAAGAGTGACAATAGGATTGGGGGGATAATGTTTTATAATAACTGACTTAATTTGTGGTATGGGACCACATCTGAGCAGGGATTCACTTGAATGCGGATTTCTTACAGGGCAAACTGAACCAGAGAGGTTTCATGGACAGACATTGGAAGAACAGCTTAATACATGTAAAGATTCAGAACCTGCGCTTGGTGAGAGCTTTTAATACTGTAGTTTTTTGCTTGTGTGATGTTTACCTTTAAGGAGTGTGGATTAGTTTTTAAAATGTAAAATTAGGTAATGTGTAGTAAAAACTCATTATGATTACACTGAGTAATCCTTTCCTTTAATGTCTATTTTGGAACTAGCACCAATGATTTATTTCCTAAGGTGTTTTTTGTTTGTTTTTTTGTTTGTTTGTTTGTTTTAATCCAGGGCTTAATTATATAATTGAGTACCGGTCAAAAGACAATTTTCCTTTCCTCTATGAATGTCAACTGTGCTACTGTAAGACCGGACTGAATAACATGTTCATGCATGTTTGTGGTTCCAAGCATAGACTGGCATACCTGGTAAGTTCTTTTTGTTTGCTTTAATGACATGATTTAAGGGGAGAATTTGCTGGTCATGTTTTAATTAAAAAAAAAAAAAAACAAAACCAAACAAACCACAAGATGTTATGTTTTGTGAAAATGTTTGTGTTTGTACTGCGACTGTCCAACTATAATAAATAGACTTAAAATTCTTCTTACCAATAATGTGCATGCCTGTCCATTACTTGACAGTGAGTTTTTAGTTTATTCTGTTTTGGTTAACCAGTAATGCCAATAATGAAATCTATAGTTAAAATTGACTAGAAGTAGGTTTTTGACCTACTGTTTTTGTATTATCCAAAAGAAAGGGATCAATGAAGAAACTCTTCCATCTTTCAGATGCTTTAAAAGGAACATAATTATAAATAAACATGATACATATTAGGTACAGGCTGTGACTTGGAATCAAGGGGAAAAACCCAACTTGTATTCTCAGTTTTGAGGCTGGACAAGTCATGTGAGTTCTGTTGCCTGTTTTATGACAATTTGCAAAGTTCTCAAGGTTCACATCAGCCCATAAATGTTTAAACACACTATTCTTTTCAGCATGTTTACAGAAATAAGGTTGTCCAGTCTTTAAATGTTTACTTGAATGTATTTGTTTAGGATGGGCTTCAACTAAAACTGAGAAAGCAATATTCTGAAAGGTATCTTGATACTTTCCAATAAAAGTTGCTTAAAGTTGGTATTACATCCCACATATCTTAAAGTCATAGAGAGCCAAGTTTGTATAGCATTTTGAGGCAGTTTTAGAGCTAAAGTTATTAAGTGTGCTGTGATGAATCTGCAGTGATGTCTTTCATAAATATCATGCTGTTTCTGGTCATTAATTCAGACGTACATGCTGAATTTTGATGTTCTCAGCTATTGTATTTCCTGTTTACTTTGAACTGTTTCCTGCAACTCTGAATCTTATGCTTGTTAACTTCATCTCTGCTATATTCTTAAATACTATAAAAATATAATAATTCAACAAGGATAACTTTTAAGTTGTGCACCTGAGATCGGTTTTACCTAGGCAGTGGAAAAGGCAGGAGACTAAATGACTGGAATTTGCTCTGCTGAAAAGGAGCTGGGGATCCTGGTGGATAACAAGCTGAAAATAAGTAGTGTACCTTGGCATAAATGAGGGGTAACAGCAAGCTAAGCTAAGCTAAGCAAGGGCATAGCCAGTAGATCAAAAGAAGGATTATTTCCCTCTCCTTGATACTTGCTAGGCCATATCCAGAATATTGTGTCCAGTTTTGTGCTACTGTAGACAGAAAGCTGTTGACGAAATTGAACAAGTCCATTGGAGAGCTGCCAAGATGGTCAGGGGGCTGAAGCACACTTGTGCTATGAGAAATTAAGGTAATTGGCTTCATTCAGGCTGGAGAAGAAAAAGTGTCAGGGCCCTCCAGTACCTCAGGGGAGGTTATTAAGAAGGAAGAACCAGAGTTTTTATGGAGCTGCTTGGCAGGAAAATAAATTATAATGGGATTTTCCTATTGGACATATGGGGGTTTTTCACTGTAAGGGCAGTCAAGCCCTGCAGCGGGTTGTCCAGAGGGATGGGGGAATCTCTGTTTGCAAAGGTTTTTAACACCCAGGTGGACAAAGCCCCATGCAAGCAGTTCAGCAATTAGTGCCAACCCTGTTCTGAGCTGAAGATTTGGCTTCAGGCCCCTAAATTATTCTGTGATTCTATGCATAATCATTTTAATAAGTTCTGCTATATATATGTGTAAGTTGATTATGAATATTAACTGTGCTAGGTCGGGAAGGAGTTATGTGACTTAAGGATTTGTGTTTTCTTATTTTCTAGAAACAACATTATCCTGAGATAGCAGAATCTGATGAAGTTAAGGGTAAAGGCTCTGAACTGAACAGAAAAGTTAGGCAAGTTGCATTAACAATTGAGAAGAAAGAAGGAAGAAAACAAATAAAGGTACATTTCTCTGAAGCTTCATTATTTAATAAAATAAGAAGGTAATATCTGTTACAGTGGGCAGATTTGCTTTGGATGGTAGGAAAACCTTGCCATTTTAACCTTTATTACAGCTGCATTTAGTCATTTTAGTAATTCCTCCAGGATTATTCTGGATACAATTTCCCATTGGTCACTGCCATCATAAGTATTTCTCTTGTTTCAAATAATACTTATGCTACCTGAGTTTATAGAAGTAGGATTCTAGAGTGCACAAATAACGAAAAATGCATATACTAATATTTATTCAATTCTCAGCTCCGTGTGTGTGTGTGTGTGTGTGTGTGTGTGTGTAAAATAATTTTCCTTACTGTTGCTTGGAAACATGATTCCTCTCGATCAGTTTCTGCTTTGTAAGCACCTCGGGGCAATTTTCTGGGGAGCCAGGTAAAATTTCTGATAGTAGAGAGGCAAGTATGGGAACTTGCAGGTTGATAAGAGATTATAAGCAGTTCCATGGGATATCAGGAGCACCATAAGGTTCAATTCTTGGGGAACTGCACCCTTAGAAGCACGTTTATGTGAAGATATCTTCATATTGCTTTCTGTTGATATTTACACCACAGTAGTATTTGTAACAGGCAAAGTTGCTCTTGAGGTGTTCCTTACCACACTGATTCATGACCAGCTTATTGAGGTGCCCAGTGTTCTTTATGGTATGCATTAAATTTGTTTTCTCCATCACCTTCAGTGTCTGTCAGCATCCTGCTTGATAAGCAGCATTTCTTGACAAGATCCGTTGCTGATGCTACTTAATGTGCATAGATGTCTCTTTTCAAAGTGGAGTTCACAAGGTTCCTGTGTTAAAGCTGGCTGTGTCCTGCCCATCTGAAAAGAGACACGTGTTTCTTTCTGGGTGATACTATCAGGCCTAGGCTCAAAGATGAGAGCTTGCACTCATCCTACTCATTTTTGAAGAAAAACAAGTGCAGGAGTATTGGAAGATCAAGCCAAGAATGAACGCTGTGGAAGGGAGAGATTTCAGATTATCAAATCTGTTCTGTCTGCAAATTTTTCATTTTTAACTTCTGCATACAAAGGAAAGCAAAACTGACTATTGACAGCAACTTTTTCATTTGACCTATTTAAATTTCTTCTTGACTGAAGACTGTTTCTTTTACTTGAGATTTATGTCCATGGTTATAGAAATAATCAGTTCCATCTATATTTTGTAGACCTTTCTGTTTTTCTTGGTAGTTTCATTCTTGATTTAAGGAACTTCTAAACAGAGCACATATAACTTGGTTTAATTTTACTGCTATATCTTCTGAAACCAGCTGTTTGATTTTTTTTAATTTTTTTTTTTAAGATCCAACAGAAATTTAATTGTGGTAAACAAGTGTTTAGGTAACTAACTTTCTGCTTTTTAGAATATCCATTAAGGAATTTACACATATGTGTTTTACACTACTGGTTATATATTCTTTTAAAAAAATTAAATCCGATGGAATGCTGATGGAATAACTTTATCCACAGAATAACTAACATAAATGGGTTTTATTTTTAGGTTGTTACAGATGCTCCAACAATGAGGAGGAGATGGCAAGAATGTAAGTGTGCTCAGTGGGATGTCAATTGTCCATTTCTAATTTGGGTAAACTCCTTTGATCTAAATCGGCTTGATTTAAGGAAAGATTGAAATATTTGATCAGAAATTGTGTACACTTATGTTCTGAGCTGCATTTTGGACAGTTTATATTGAAAATCTGATGGATGAAGAATTTCTTTCATTGTCCCCATAACTGGAGAGACCTGTTTTACATGGCTTTGTTCTCTCTCCATTTTTCCATTCCAGTGTCCCTCATTTCCCAGAGCCGTTTACCTATGATTTCTTTTTGTCTGGTAACTAATGTAGTCTCTGTACTGCCAGCTACTCAGCAGCATTTTGGTGAATTGGGCGAAAGGAACAGGTTGAAGCTCTATGTGTTTATTTAATTTGCAATACAAAAAGCCACACAGAATTCTTAAGGCATAGCTATAGATGTCATCTAAAGCTGTGGAGGAAAACTTTCTGTTTTTATACCAGCCATTGATACTCACAAAACTGTAGGAGTGTGGTGTCTGTGAGAGTTCCCCACTCATTTTAATCTTTTAGAACTCATTGTAGTACAGTGATGGACAGACAGTACGGTTGCATGCCACTTTAGGAAATGGCTAAAAATTGCTACAAGACCCTCATTCTTAGACCTGGATGAAAAATAAAGATTTTAATTAAACTAATGTACTTAATTTTAAGATATATTACTATGCAAATGATATCTTAAAATAGCTCAGTAGAAGTAATGAGATGATTTAGATTAGCAGTGTCATACTCTGAAGAGGAAAAATAGCAATTTTGAATCCAGGAAAATGGTTTGAAATAGGTTAAATCCTATTCAAACTACATTTCTTGACTGTAACCTGTTGGTTAATGTGTCTGATTTTGCATGTAACTGTGCATTTATAATATTTACACATTTTAAGAAATGTGTGCATGTAACTACAACCAGGGCATAAAATATTTAAAACTTTGTTACTAATTTGTAGTTCATATTTAATATGCTATCACATAATAATGCTTATAAAATTATTCTTTGTGTTTGTAACTACTATTGCACAGAAACAGAGCTAGTTGAAATTGAGGTGCAGTTTTAGAACCCTCCCCTATCAAGATAATGTCCATTATGCTACATTTCAAGCATGTTTGTTTAGATTCTAATGCAGATGACAGCCCTTCAAAAGCTAAAGTTCAGCATGTGGATGCATCACTTAGTAATGCAGATAAAGCAGATAGTAAAAATACAGATGAGAAACTACCAGAACCAATTCAAGGTAAGAGGAAAAATTATGTTTTTATTACCTTTTTTTCTAACTTTCACCAGTGGATTAATTATTTACTCTGTATGTGCCTATTTATAACTTCCACTCTTGAGTTACAGAGGGTGAATTTGCACAGTGTGTGGATGGGCTTGGGGTCTGTGGCAGAGGAAAGAATAATCCCAGTGGTTGCAAAGAAGACAGTCCTGTTTTACTTAACATTGCTGGATACTTTGGAACAGAAACAAGACAAGATTCACAATTAGAAATTTTTACTATGCATGTTTTTGGAGGGTGGGCACAGACTCTTTCTGGGTATATAAGCTGTTTTTCGATGTCAAGAAAAAAAATAGGAACAGCTGCATGCCAGACTGTTTAGAGCACAAGAAGAATAGAAAGGAAATAGATTGGATAGATTTTCTGTTTTTTTTTTTTTTTTTTGAATGACATCTAAAATATTTGACTAATGCTTATTGTCTTGAAATCAAAGCCAGAATTAAATATAAAAATCAGTGAACACCATATAACTGAAAAAACATCAGAAGTTGCTACTTAGTTGTAGACTTGATGTCAAAAGTGAGATTGGGATTTTGTCTAACTGCATTATAATTGCTCTCATTCAGAACATTTCTGATCAGAAATACAAACTTGTTCTTCATGACTGAACCAAATCTTTGATTTTAGGTTCAGTTTTTATTTTATTTCTTCACAAGATACCTTACTTCCACCTTCAGGTTTTTCTGACGCTATCTTTAAAAAATATTCTAAACAAATAGTACTTTTAAATTAAATTATTTGGAAAACATTACTTAATATACTGTTTTTGTTGTTTTAGATGGAAATAATGTTCAAGAAGAGAAGGAAAAAAGTCAGAAAGAACAAGCAAAACCAGATGAGAAGATCGAACCTAATAAGGCTATTGAAAGCAGCAAAGACAGCAACTCAGAAAGGTAAAAGAAACAAAAAAATCTACCACCTCCAAAACCCTTTAAATTTACGTAAAGGAAAATATTGTAGATTATAACTGTGTACACTAGATTTGCATAAAAGTAAAATCCTTGTCTTCTGAAATTGTGCTCAGCTGTAAACTTCTCTCATCAACAGAAAACCTGGTGTACGTAAGGTGACCTCACATTTTGCTCTGGATGGAACTGGGTTTTGTATTTAATTGTGTTATCCTTAAGGTATAATCATCATGTGCTGCTCAAAAACATTCAAAAAGAATGTTTCTTCACGGTTTAAAACCGTCTCTGTTACGGGTTTATGTCGAAAAATTAAGGTGGTATATGAACGGATTTTGGAAGGGTACCAGTAGATGTAACAACTGGGATTCATCTTTACAAAGGATTTCATGGAGGGACAATAAGAAGTACTGTGTTCTAAAGTGGTGAAACTGTGCTTGCTGCTTGTAAGCATCTTATTAATAACAGTATTGTGAGTTCAGTTTGAACTATCAGCCGTTGTGTGAGGAGGATATCTCCAACATCAGTCATCTCTGTGTAACAGCAGGAACCACAGGGAAGTATCCAGTAAGGGATATACATGCATCAAACCAAACACAAGATTTCTGTTCCGACAATTAGGTCTTTGGTTTTGCTCTTAAAGATGTTCTTTTGGATTTTTTTTAAACTTTAAACCAGTAATATCCTTCCCAGACATGGAGGGCTAATGCCTTTGTCTTGCTGACTGTTACCCGGTAAAATGTTGTTCCTGAAATATATTTTTGAAGAATTTTGCCTCTTTCTGGTGTAACCATTACGGAAAAGGATCAATTGAAATGAGATTCAAGTCCAGGTTTATGAGTCCTTTTGTTTATTTATCTGTCTTTCAAGTAAGTTTAACAGTTCTGAATCTGGAAAGTACACTGGTTTGTGAAAACTTTAAAAATAGGGAGCTCATAAAAACTCAGCTATCCACATCTGGAAATGCTGCTGTCTATTACTACACAATACTGGTCCTCATTGTGCAGTCCTCTATTTTAAATTTTAAGAACACCATCCTTTGGAAAATCACTCAATGTTATTCTTTTAATCTGTTTCAGATGGATCCTGGGTAACTATGAGCAGCCAGGTGTTTCAGTGAAAGATTGATTTGGAAGTTAGTTACTAAATTAGGATTTCAGCTTGTTCCTTTACTGTTTATTTTTGTGAGACTACTGAAAGATGTGAACTGAATATACAGTTTCTTAAAAGGAATAAGATCAGATTCTCATCGACAGCAAGCTGTCAAATGATACTTCCACTCAGAGATTCTGCAATATCTGTCTGAGAATTTCTATGACTCCTTATTTTTTTGAAGTTCTGAACAGTCATCTGAAGGTGGAAATTATTTTTTTATATGTTTTTTTGCTGCGCTTTTATTCCTAAGAAAGATTTCAAGAAAGAAGAGAGCTTAGGCTTGGCAGTCATATGTTTTTGGTTCATTTAAGAAACACCCAGCCACCCTCAGACCTGGTTCCTGGGCTCACAAATAGGTGGAATGTATCTATAGTAGTTGTAATTGCAGAACAGCACAAATAGGGGTTAGCAACATTTATCCAATATTTCTGGGTCTACATTGTAAAACACTTTTTTTTATGGATGAATTTTTGAAAAGGCAAGTTTGTGAAGTGTTGATAAAAACCATACTGTTATTAGGAGCCTTGTCTTTCTGCAGTGTGTACAAAAATCTTACAGCTATTACTACCAATGTCAAACTTTTTTATTAACTCTGGGTTTTTAAACTTATGTGCTAGATAATCAAACTAAAAAAAAAAAAACAAAGCAAAAGCGCATAAGTAATTTTTATGAGGATATCTGGGACCACTGGGATTTCTCTAAGGAAATATGTGACCTTTCTTTTAAGAGTGTGTTAGAACTACTGTAGTAGTAGTGTATCAGGAATTTAAACTGATTATCAGTTATTGGCTGGCTATACATTTTTACTGGGTCAATCAACTGACTGTTTTATTTATTCTATTTTAAGATGTGAGACTGATGAACAATTGCAGGAAGAAAACAAGGGAGTTGAGGTGAATATTTTTCTATTAATGGATTGCTTCAATTTTCAAATAGTTGGGAAAATAATTACTTTGTATATGATTGGCAGTGGTGCTTCCTTATTCAAATTAATAATAGTAATTTTGACAAGAAATAATATCTAACAAGTTGTTGAGGCAAAACTATTAACAACAAGGCTTTTTCTGACTTTGTTATGAAAACCTATGTATACATTTCATATAAGCACAAACAGTTAGAGCAAGAATTTTAGAGTAACTATAATTGTCGCTGCTTAATTATATTTACTGCACATAATAGATCTCCAGGCTTCTTTTTTTTATGTTAAACAGCAAGAACTTACAGCAAATCCTGAAGAATTCACTAGTC
>NW_020955389.1:1949141-1951748 GCF_003031625.1 Empidonax traillii | reverse complement strand
TTTGTTATGAAAACCTATGTATACATTTCATATAAGCACAAACAGTTAGAGCAAGAATTTTAGAGTAACTATAATTGTCGCTGCTTAATTATATTTACTGCACATAATAGATCTCCAGGCTTCTTTTTTTTATGTTAAACAGCAAGAACTTACAGCAAATCCTGAAGAATTCACTAGTCAAGAAGAACTTCTGAGTTATTTGGTGAGTGTTAAATACCTTGCAATGTAATTTTTGGGGAAAAAAAATATCACTGATCTGCTAAATCTAAAATTTAGGCAGTCTAGTAATCCAACAACATATTTTGTCAGAAGGCAGGATTCAGAATAAAATGACTGTCACTGAATTTTTAATATATCTATTCATTCTCAAGTTTCTAGACATAGTTTTTACCAAAGTACTGGTTTGCTGTCAGAGGAATGACTTGCCTTAATGAAAATTAATATACTTTTTCTCAACTGTAGCTTAATTTCACTCCTTAACTACATGCTTAAGTAAAATCGCTTTTTTAATCTTTTTCTCCTCTTTTTTCATAACTGGTCTATGATTTTCAACTGAGGAATTTGGAAAGATGTAATTCAATAATGGAAGGAAGCAGAAAGAAGATATGAAATAAGCAGAAAGGAAAAAAACCAATTTTTAAGAAATAAAGTGCAAGTTGTATATTTAAACCAAACCCTCCCCACCCCAAAACACCATAAAACTACAACAACCTGCCTATTCCTTCTCTCTGTAAAGTGGCAGAACACCAGAATTCTGTTCAGTTGTTGAAAATATGTATTATGTACACAGTCACAGCAGTGACAGAATCAGTAAGAGTGCAAAACTAGCAGCTGCCAGTTGTTAGATGTATCAACAACATTCAGGTCTTGCGTACGGAGATGGTGATTTTAATAAAATCACCGGTGACAAACTACGAAAATCTTTACTGGTAGTTGCTGTGACTGAGCTACTGTATGGTAATTTAGGCGCTACTGACTATCATAAAATCTTTCTTCCTATTTTTCATGGGGAATTATTAGGTGTAAAGGTTGCGCCTTGCCAATAAAACTTGCATTTGTTTTGAGGTATATTCTTGCTTAGTATGATTGTCCTCCAAGGATAGAAGGACTGTTGGGAATGTGATTGGAAGAATGTTTTGTTTTGGAAAGTTTTTTTGGGAATTGTTTAATATTAACACCTACAGTCATACACTGCATTGCATGTTTCTTTTGCTGTTGGATACAAAAGGTTTCTTATGTGGTGGGTACAATAAAGATGCAAATGGTCTTTTTAGACTCTTTTTTGGACTTGCTCTTCAAATTGTGAAAAGTTATTTAAGAATTATCCTTCTTGTATACTTTTTTGATTGTGAAAATCAGTATGCTGAGCATACTATTAAAATAATATTAATTATTAAAATAGTATGCTGAGATTTGACATTAAAATAATCATATTTCTTGTATTACCTCAGCAAAGATATCATTGCCCAAATTTAATCATCTTTTTCCACCTAGCTTTTGACAAGATTTTAATTAAATATGACTTGTGCAAACCAGGAGAGATAAATACTGTTAGTGTTAAAAACATAATACCTGTTATGCTGTCACATAACGCACTTAATGCTAGTTTTTTATTACTTTTTTCCATTGTTTGGAGTGTGCAGAAGACTGGATTGTTAGGACAGTCCTGGAGTTCTGTTACACTGTGCCCAGTGCAAGTGTTTTCAGCAGAACTGAAAAGAGGATGACTCATGTAGCCCTCTCTGTGAGGGCTGCTGGTGCTAGAACTTGCTCCCCTACTAGAGCTTCATGCTTCAAGACTGCTTTTTCCTTAGGCTTTTGGGGAAGGAGAAGGTTGGTGTAAGGCAAGGCAGTGTGCATTTTTTAATTCAATTCAAAAGCATTCTGGCTTTTTGCTACTTTCTAGAGAAATGGGTTATGACTATATTGCCTCAGGGAGTGTGTACCCATTCATTTGTATGCAGGTATCTTGGGAAGAGATCAAAATACTTAGAGAAAGGCATTATCTTCTATATATTTTTAACCTATTCTTGGGTTGTTCCTCTTCAAAGGATTGTATTGGGTAGCTGCAGCTTCCTTCTGTTAAGATTCTCTTTCATTCCACTTCCCTACCCCCAGTTTATGGGATGAAAAAAAAAAAACAGTGTTTGCTTTATAATTTCAGCCATGTCTGACAGAAGGATAGAGACATAATGAAAATGAGGTTCCTGCAGGTTTGTTTATAAATTGTGATCCTTCAGTCTTTCAGAGGAAAAATGTTTTATTTTATGTTGTTATATTTCTTTTTTTTCCCCTAGCAAAGTTTTGAGATACTGAATGAAGACGATGCTTCATTTATCCTGAAAGTTACACAGACTCTTACAGATGCACTGGTGGAATATCGTCAGCAGAGTGCATCAAACAAAGTAATGTGGATTTTTTTTTTTTTTTTCCTACAAATCTGTAGATTCCTGTGATTATGCATTTTTATTATTATAGATAGTTCAATGAAACAAAATTGCTGTGGAGGCAGTGTTGTAAGTTTTGTCTATTTTGTCTACTTTGTAGTGATGATAGTATAAAATCTTAGCTTTTCTGTTAAGAAGTCTTAATAATTTCTGTTCAAAG
>NW_020955389.1:1848737-1948520 GCF_003031625.1 Empidonax traillii | reverse complement strand
TTTTTTTTTTTTTCCTACAAATCTGTAGATTCCTGTGATTATGCATTTTTATTATTATAGATAGTTCAATGAAACAAAATTGCTGTGGAGGCAGTGTTGTAAGTTTTGTCTATTTTGTCTACTTTGTAGTGATGATAGTATAAAATCTTAGCTTTTCTGTTAAGAAGTCTTAATAATTTCTGTTCAAAGGTGTTTGTACTTTTCTTGTCTTTAATAGAAACTGGAAATCATTTTGTCTTTTGTTTCCCCATGCTTTTCCTTACGTTTAAGTTTTCCTGCTATTTTTGCCCCTTTTAACTTAAGCTTTTCTCATCCCTGAGAAAGACAGTTTTGTTCTGTATCCTGTTTCTGTTCCCAGCCTTCGCTTGATTCACCACGTACTCAGGTATCATTGACATCAATTTTCCTTCTTATGCAACTTTTGGTCCTACTCTTTGGACTGTTCTCTTGGAGTTCTTCTTCCACTATTAGAAACCCAGTTTTCCCCCTCTCTGCTATTATTTTTGACTGAGTTGTCTTTACATAGGTGGTATGTATGGAGGTGTTTCGAGTACTTCTTTGAGGCTGCTGACATGTTACAAAACAATCAAGTTCTGACTGAAGTAACTTTTAACTCATTAGTTGTAGAAAACCAAAATGTTTTCCCACCTTAGGCCTTGTTAGTATTCTAAACTGTGATCTTTCAACTGTTAATTTTTTAACTAAATCTTTTGAGTATAAAATGCTATCTTTTTAGACCTGACAGATTGAGAACTAGGCTCAATAAGTATCACTTCATTGTCTAATACAGAGCTTTCTCTGATGTAGAGAGATACCATGGGCAGTGTATACACAAAAGTCCATTATAAGCGCTATGATTTTCAAAGAAATACTTGATTTTTCAGATTTGATAGCAGAAATACTGGTCTTTTCCTTGGTTTGTGATCATTAAAAAATCCAGTAGTTCATAATTTCAAGAGGTTGTCCAGATGACATTCTGAAAATATCTTTTTGTTTTGTTTTGTTTTTTCTAAAACTTATAGGACCACTTAGAAGCTGAATATAATGGAGAAGCAGCATTGGAATGTTCCATAAAACAGTCTGACCCAACTTCAGCAGATGTTAGTGACTCTGATACTGGTAATGTCAGCTTTGCAATCTTTAATGTGCTTTGATCTTAACACCGAACCTTGCATAACATGAACCTTTTTTTCCTGCTTCTCTAGAAGCAGAGCTTAAAGGCAGAATAGAGCCAGAGTCAAGTAGCATAAATTAATAGTTTTGGAGTGGGTTTTTTCTTATCCTCTACAATTATAAAACTATTAAAAAACATTGATCCTACTTAACTGTTGGATTTGGGAGAAACTGAGTTAGTGTCAACTCTGACTTTCTTCCATTCAGAGGAAACTATTTCTAAGGAGACTTTTGAAGTTTCTCTGGCTTTTTTTTCCTTCCCTCCCAATATTTCTTTCCCTTCTTGTTAAAGAAGATGCTTACTCCAGGTCTAGTCAAATTGATAGGTTAGTGGAAAGTAAGTTATGTTGTATAGGATGGATAATTCTCCTTAATACCTGAATACTGCAGCTACTTAGCCTCGGTACTCTGATTAATTTTTTCAAAGAATCCTGGATTTCTCTGAGGTCAATTCCCTCTAATATAAAGAAATGGCTATTTTTCTCAAACATAGGAATTACAATCATATGCTTGGAAAGGCAAGATACCCATGATACTAGTGAAGTTTTTTTATGATTTTTTTCTGTGTGATGTCAATTTTCTCTTTTTTCTAGGAAGTTTGGCTTTTGAAAACCTCAGGTAATACAATACTAATAACAAAAATCACAGTGACTTACAACAGATGAGATTTGAAACTTTTACTCCCTTTTTGTAAGCATAATGCAAATAGCTTTCACCTACCTCCCCACCCTTGCTTCTCCGGGATTTTTCATAAATGGAAAGCATTCCTGACTCTTGGTTGTTTGAAAATGTAGCAGTCAGATGTGAACCTTACCAGCAATGCTGCTGTGCCAGACTGGAAATGCTTCTTTTGAAAAGCCCTATTTAGAGAAACACATAATGAAGTCTCCAAAGAATCTTCTCTTACTGAAAAACAGTATTTTTCTTCTTCAAGACTATTCAAGCAGCCGATCAGCTAAGCAGTCCTTATCAGTAAATGGAGGAGATGAACCCCAAAACTTTTCAACTGGCTCCTCAGACACAGCATATGAGAACAACGCCATGACTGAATTTCTGAACAGTGTGAGAAATATGAATGTTGAGGAAGTTACTGCTACTCTACACAAAATAGCAGCAGCAAATCCAGCTTTCAGAGGTAATTTACATATGCATGCGTACACACACAAGAATTTATATAAAAATGTACATAACATATTTTGTTAGCTCTGTGAAATAATAAGGACTTATATGGGTCAAAGAACTTTGAGGTATTAAGGAGGGCTAAAGAGACTTCTTTTTCTTTTCCCCCCTTTAATTTTTGCAGGTTGCAGTTTAGTAATGATAATTCAAAATTACTGTCTTCCTGTAAAGGCATCAATAACTGCTGAATTTTTTGGAAATTCTTTTCTCATTTTTACATAGTAATATTAGCATGGTGAGAGACAGTAAACTAAAACCAAGCATATTGTTATTAGAAAAAAGCAGAATCATTTGCCTGTGCTATAAGTGGGGAAATGCTGGTTTTGTGAATATGAACAGTGAAGAAATTTTTACTCACAGTGAAAACTTTACAGTTCTTGAAGGAACTGTATTTGCACAGTAACACAGAAGTAAGTGAATCAGAGACAAGTAGTCTTTCTTTTGCTTACAAGTTTCTAAAAAGTTTCTGCTATTAAACCTTCCCATATCTTCAGTCAACTACTACCCTTTCTTCAGAAGTTTCTAATGTACATTTTTGAGTTTCTCAGAGTGTGTTTAGAGTCATAAAGGTTTAAAAAAAGAACACAATGAATACATTGTAGGGAAACCTAAGATATTCTTTACCTGAGTGCTCACTGTGTAGAAGGAACCGGAGAGACTGCAGTCTGTGCCATAACCACTCATGGAGCATGTGTGTGTGCACACAGAGTGAGGAAGAGAGAAAGCCTTGACGTTGTACAAGCACCCTTTGCAATAGCCAAAGTAGGGGGTATGTTATCAACACTGTTTTGGCCACAAATCCAAAGCACAGCACCACATGCTATGAAGAGAGTTAACTCCATTCCAGACAAAGCCAGCACAGGGTTCCAAGTGATCTTTGAAAGTGTCAGCTTCTATTGGACAGGTGAACAGAAACTGTTTAGAAAAACAAGGTAGGGATTAGTGGACACCTGGACAAATGTGATCTGCTTAGAGTGGCTGCTGCAGAGTAAATATGGTTTTTGTGATAAGAAAAGCCTGCTTACAGACTTTCTGGAGTTGTTTGAAAGGGGTCAGCAAAGGAGTCAAATAAAAGCGATCCAGTTCAGTTAGCCTGTCTAGAATTCCAAGCAGCTTTTGACTCTTATCAGACGCTTTTAAGGGAACTAAGTGGCTGTGGGAAAAGAGAAAAATCCTTGTATTGTTAAATAATAAAGAGATAGCAAGTGGGCAATTATCTTTTACAATGAAAAGAGGTTCCAGAAGGGAATCGTGGACCTGTGCTGTTTTGTATTTTTACAAATGACCTGGAAAAAGGGATAAGTGTCTCGATGACAAAATTTTGTCTAATTTGAACCAGTTAAAAGAATTTCAAAAGCTCCTCATCAGATCAGTGGAAGTACCAGCTTATCAGTCAGAAGAATATGTTGAATACAGGGAATTAAGGAAAGAATGGAAATAAGGATGGGGGAAGTCATATTACTATTGCATAAACTCATGCTTTGCCTGTATGTGGCATAGGGCAAAGGGTTTCCCTTATTTCAGATAAAGGACTTCACTGCTGCAAAAGGTTTAGAGACAGCAATAAAATATGGGAATATCTTCCATATGAGTAGTTGCAATAGAAAGCTATGACTCTTTTTGGCCTGCTAAAGAGATGCCTAACATAATGTAACAGAGATTTGTAAAATCATGAGTGGATAGAGACAACAGACAGGATTTTGTTCTCTCCTATATAAACTTGGAGTAGTGTGGGAGTCCAGCATGGATAAGAAGGGATGGTTCTTCATGCAGTAGTAAGTGGATGATCTACGAACTCCTACCAAAAGGATACTGTGGATACAAAAATGTTACATGTTTCCTTGTTTTCTCTGTCTGGCCCAGACCGGGCAAGTGTTTGGAAGAGAGAACTATTGAAAAGTTTACCATATCAGACTTTCCTCAGAAAGTTTCCTGAGCTGAAGACAATACGAGGTGAGGAGAACATGGTATTCCCACACCCCGCCAAGCATCAGGCACAAATGTCCTGCTTTTATTCTTCCCTTAGCATTTGGTTATGGGTGCTGAATGTTTACTATTGCCACTTGAATAGTCCCCATGTTTCGTCTATTTCCCCTTTCAGGCTCCTGAAGTCGTAGGCATTGATTTCATCAAAGCAACATGGCCTTTTTGCTTGTGTTGAGAGGAGGACACTTTAACTTTTTGTTACAGTGATAAAATCAAGCACTTCTGGTCCTGGTTTCCTGATTATCAGCTGCAGATCTTTGAAAGCTGGGGTAGAGGGGCAAGACAGACTCTTTAAGAGAACCAGTAGAGCTGTTCAAAGCAATATACAGTTAAGAGTTTCCAGGCGCATTCTGGCTGTTAACAGTTATGGTATTTTTCATTTGATAAGGAAAGATCCAAACTCACCTGAGCATCCAAATGTTTCCGTTTAAATTTTGGTTTTAAATGAATTTTATAATAAAATGGCTTATTTTCTGGTTTTGTTTGTTTTTTTACCTTTAACTAAGGAATTGATATTCCAAATGTTATAAGGATCCTGGCTGAAAGTGGAACTTTGAGGAGACCAAGCAACGGCAGCACACAGTGACATGGTGATTAACAGAGTTAATATAGCAGTGTTTACTTTCTGTAAGTTTGTTGTTTTACCTAATGCGAGCTTAACAGAGTTGATTTTGTTATGTGTAGGTTTTGTACAGTGTTATTTTAATTAAGTTAATAACTTGGTTTTGAGATTCTTGTTATTTATTTCTCCATGTAGCTGAAATTTCTATATTATAGAAAGGTTGTAAAGCTCATGTTCTTTCTTTTCATGTAAAACATATTTTTAAAACAGGTAACTTGTGTTCTTCAGTATCATTAAATACATCAAGTACATTGAGAGTCTGATCTTTTCTTATTGTTTGTCCTTTTACAAGGAGTTATCAGCAGAATGAACTACTGCAGTCAGCAGTACGAATTAATCCTACAACAAATACTCGGAAGTTATTCCCTGTGGCTGCTGGGCCTCAAAATCTTTTGTAATCAAAGCCCCTCTTCCCTATAAGGGTTATGAATAGTCTCCACTTTTTTTTAAAATAAAGACTATAAATAATAATCAAAAATCAGTGCTGTCAGTCTAGTTCTGAGTTGAGAAGTGGCTGGATTATAGCAAATTTAGGGAGCCTAGATAAAGACTGGAAGCTTTAACAAAGTCAAAAGAAGTTGGCTATGCTTGAAAATTCATGAATATGTCCTAAGAGATCTAACTAGACTCTGCTTAAGAGGTACTGCTGTGGTAGCAAAAGCATCTTTTGTCTTTTTTTATCCCACCAGTAGGAGAAGGAAATGAAAGCTGGGTTATTCTGTCCTTCAGGCTCTTAACATTAGCTTTTTTCCAACTAAAGTACTACTGGTTTTGAATGAATGTAAAGGTCTGTGTAGTAATGGCTTCTTCTTATGTAGGATGGTGAAAAAAGTTTTCGATGGTTATAAGTTAGTGTGCTTAAGAAAAAAAATAAATTTAAAGTTAAATTGTGTAATTAAAATTTGCTTCCTGCTTGTGATGTTGGGTAGCGTTCAGTGGTTCTAATTAAAGCTCTTCAGCTTTGCAGCCAAATGCTGGTATAATATAGACATGCTGGGGCCAGATGGTAAATGAACCTTTTAATGTTAACTTACAGTTTTTTGGAGATCTGGATGGAATTGAGAATCCTCATCCTGATGGTTTCACATCTTCATGTCATGGAATGAAAGACGCAATAAAACTAAGGTAACAAAGAAAGCAGCAACAAAATTTATTACTTTTATTCTATAAACAGACACAGGAAGGAAAACAATTCACTGACAAAGAAATTAAAACACAAACCACTGTTTTAAAGAAACTGTGAAGAACTTCTGGAATGCAGCTAAATCTGCTTGTGTCAGAAGCAGAGATGGAATCAGAGTTCTTACAGTTCATTTACTCTCTATGTCTAGGGACAGTATTAATGCCTTCTTAATGAAGGTGAACTTGATCACCTTGATCTTCAAATTCTGAATTCTGAAAGTAGAAATAGAAACATCATTTTTCTGTTTGTTTTCAAAGTGCAGGACATTATGTGAATTAAAATAATAAAATTAGAATGTTCAGCTGTCATAAATGGCCATCTCTGGGACAGCTTCTTTTTCCTCTTACTGTGGAATCATTCTGAGTGGAAACAAAGTTAAAATTAAGTTGATTTGAGGTGGATTTTTTCTTGGGTCCAGGCTGAAAAAGAAAAGACCCCTGAATCTGTAGCACAGTGATATAAAATGCTTTGAATGGTGTGTTGCAGGGTGCTGCTGTACTTCTCAAAGACAGCTGAGAAACCTGAACTGCGTAAGAGTCATGAAGGGTATGGTTCTGGAAATGTTTTCAGAGAGCACAGTCTATTCAGTAATATAATTATTTTCCTTGGCTTTTTTTTCCTGGTGCAAATAGAGGCTGAAAAAGCATAGTATTATTTTGTTCTTGTGTTTGTCTCCTTTTGTGATGGCTTAGTGTAAAACTGTGTGCTCATTCTAAACCAGATTTTAATGTTTTTCTTGTGCCAGTATTGCAAAGGAAAAAAGGCATTATCTTTATTGATGATACTTTTGCTGTTGACTGTATTTAATATTTTGGTTTCTCACAGTAAAAGCAAGGCAGACATCTGGAGTAATGGGAGAATTAATACAGTTAAAAGTTAAGCAATAGCAAGAAAAATTAAACCAAAAGAAAATTAATTTTTCTGTAAGCTTTACCTTGATTTTACACATTTTACTCAGAGACCAGAGAGCTTTGAGGAAGTGATTTTTAATAAAAAAAAGCACAGAACTCTTACTCCTCAAATAAGGTATAAAGGGAAAAAGAGAAGAGTGTTCACAGGTCAACTGACAGGAAACGAAAAGTTTAAAGCATGCAACTACAGTTACTGTCCGGTGTGAATTGTGATGATACCTGTTCTAGGCAGGTATGGAAACATCCTCCTCTTGTGTTTCTTCCTGGGTCTCCTTCTAACGCGGGAATTGAATACCGCATCGGAGGAGCAAATTTCCTCTAGGTGTGAGTGTACAAATTGCGTACCTAGTGGTTTAAGTGTGAAGCCTCAAATCCTAATGCTGTCTCTGGAATGCCTTCACTGAAAGAATCAAAGAATCATCTAAGTGGAAAAGACCTCTGAGATCAAGTCCAACCTGTGACCAAACACTGCCATGTCAACTAGACCATGGCACTAAGTGCCACATCCAGCCTTTCCTTAAACACCTCCAGGGACTGTGACTCCACCACCTCCCTGGACAGTGGCATCTTATTTCAATGTCACCCTTTTCTGTGAAGAAATTCCTCCTGATGTCTAAAACTTAAACCTCCCCTGGCACAGCTTAAAATGATGTCCTGTTGTCCTTTTGCTTGCTGCGTGGGAGAAGAGACCAACCCAACCCGGCTACAACCTCCTTTCAGGTAGTTGTAGAGAGTGATAAGGTCCCCCCTAAGCCTCCTTTCTCCAGGCTAAACAACTCCAACTCCCTCAGCTGCTCCTCACAGGACCTGTGCTTATCCCGGTACTGGTTATTATCTTGTTGCCTCCTGTAGCATACCCTGCTTCATGGGAAGGAAATGCATCTTCACAGAATCACAGAGTATGCCAAGCTGGAAGGGACCCACAAGGATCATCCAGTCCAGCTCCTGGCCCTGCACAGGACCATCCCCAAGAATCACACTGTGTGCCTGAGAGTATCACCCAATGCTTCTTGAACTCTGTCAGGGTTGGGGTACTGTGACCACTTCCCTGGCGCACCTGTTCCAGCCCGCAACCACCCTCTGGAGGAAGAAACTATTCCCGATATCCAACGTAAACCTCCCCTCACACACAGCTTCAGGCTATTTCCCTGGGTCCTGTCAGTGGTCACCACAGAGACCGGTGCCTGCCCCTCCTCCTCCCCTCTTTTTGTATGCAAAAAGAGCTGTATACAACAAGAACAAGCCGTGCACCTTGGCGCTGCGTTCCCTCAGCGCGGGGCTCCCCGCCCGGGATCCCCCGGGACCGCCCCGCCTCCAGGTGGCGCCAGCGCGCGCGGCCGCGGCGGAAGCGCGCGGCTCCTTCCCGCGCCGGAGGGGGGCGGGGGGGCGGGGGGCGCGCGCTGGAGGCAGCACCGCTCACGTGGGCGGCCGCTTCCGGCCGGGGCGCGCGGCGGGGGCGGAAGCGGGGCTCGCGGCGCCGCGCGCGTGGTTGGTGAGCGAGCGGGCGGGGGGCGCGCGGGGCCCGCCGGGGCGGGGGGGGGGGGGGGGGGGGGGGGGGGGGGGGAAGGGGGGAGGAGGAGGGAGGAGGTGGCACCCGGTCCTGGTCCCGGTCCCGGCGCGGTCCGTCCCGGTCCGTCCCTGCCCGCGGGGGCCGCCCCCGCCGCGCTCGCCCTGCCGCTGCGCCGAGGGCCGCCCGCCTTTTGTGCCACCCGCCCTCCGCTCCCCTCCCCGCACGCTCTTGCGCCGGGGCGGCGGGAAGAGCGCGAGCGCGGCCGCCGGGGCTGGGAGCTGCTCCGGGGGAAACCGGCGGCATCGGCGCCGCCGCCCCCGCCCCACCTCCCACAGCGGCTTCCCTCCTTCTCCTCCCCCCCCTCCTCCTCCGCCGCCGCCGCTCCCGCCTCTCCTGCCGTTGCGGAGCCCCGTCTCTTCCCCGGCGCGGCGGCGGCGGCTCCTCCCGGGAGCCCAACTCGCGGCCTCCCCGGCGCCGGGCGGGCACTGACGCGCCTGTATTTGAACGCCTCGCAGAGCGACTGGAGTGGGGCGCGAAGGGAAGCGGCGCTCGGGGAAGAAGCCGGAGGATGTCCTGGGACGGCGAGGAGGGCTGCGTGCCGGCCTAGACCCGCGGCAGGAGCCGGCGCTCGGGTGCGGCGTGCGCGGTGCGGTGCGGTCCAGGCGGCGGCGGCGGGGGATGCGCTGCCGGAGCGGGAGCCGCGGGGAGGTGACCGCCCGTAAGTACCGCTGCTCTGTGCGAGGATGTCGACAGCTCGCCCGGAGGGAAATCCGTATCGGGTCAGAGGAGTTTTAGTTAGGGCGTGTGCCTTGCCTTCGGGTTTCTCAGGATTTTCCTGATTGCTTGAGCAAGGCACTAAGGTTCCCTAAGGATACGGCCTCAGAGCTGCGAGAAGGTAATTACAGAATCAATTACGTTGAAAAAGACCTCTGAGACCATAGAGTCCAACTTGTGACTGAACACCACCACGGCACGCCACATTCAGTCTTTCCTTGAAACCCTCCAGGGACAGTGACTCCACCACCTCCCTGGGCAGCCCATTCCAATGTCTCATCGTCCTTTCTGTAGAAATTCTTCCTGATGTCCACCCTAAACTCCCCCAGGCACAGCTTTTTACTGTGTCCTGTAGTCCTGTCACTGGTTACCTTGAGGTGATAGGTGAGAGGAGGTTGACCCCCACCTGGCTACAACCTCCTTCCAGGTTGTTGTGGAGAGTGATAAGATTACCCCTGAGCCTCCTCTTCTCCAGACCCTTCACTACAGTGAAATAACAGGTGAAACAGATGCTCCTTTTGGTTCCTCTCTGTTTCTTTGGGTGACTGAGTGACACCTCTAAAAAGCACTGTGTGCAGCTTTATGTTAAAGGAAGCGTGCATCGATTTGAGGTTGTTTTAATGTTCTGGGTTGTAAAAACCATGTTAGTGCATAAATTATTGGGAGCATTCAGCTCAGTCATGTTGGAGGTGGGCCAAGTGAAAATACATAGAATCATAGATTAGTTAGGGTTGGAAGGGACCTCTAGTCTAAACCCCCTGCCAAGGTAGGGTCACCTAGAGCAGGTTGCACAGGAACATGCTCAGGTAGGTTTGGAATATCTCCAGAGGGGGAGACTCTACCACCTCCCTGGGGAGCCTGTTCCGGTGCTCTGCCACCCTGAATATAAAGCAGTTCTCTTTCATGTTGAGGTGAAACCTCTTGTGGTTTAGTTTATGGCACTGAGCATCACTGAAAAAAGCCTGACACTGTCCTTTAGGCATCTGCCTTTGAGGTATTTATACGCACTGCTGAGATCTCCTCTCAGTCTTCTCTAGACTAAACAGGCCCAGCTCCCACAGTCACTTCTCACGAGATAGGGTTGAAGTAAAAAGCAACAGTTGTTTCAGTAAAATATTTAGATAGTTTCATCAGCTGTGTACAATTTTTCCTGATGTCTTTGCACACAATAGTTGTGTGGCTTTAGTTTTATAATTTTTTTATCTCTTTATTTAGTGTGTTACATATGAATTGTAAATGAATAGGCTTAGATTACCAATTTATTTCCAGAATATGTATTGCAAGGTAAACTGTGCTGCTTTGTTTTAGTAGAAGAAAGTATATTTTATAAGCCTCATCCTTTAAAAGAACTTAATTGACTTTGTTCATGTGTGTGCACACCTGTATTGTGAAGTTATTAATGCTACCTGGGAGCCAAACATTTCATCCTGTAGAGTGATGCTTCCTAGATATCTCCATTAAAGCAAGCCTTGTAAGTGAAAATAACATTTATGTCAAAAACTTCTACCTATTTCTATGTATCAAGTAGTGAAAAATCCTGTAATTCTTTCCTAAAAGTTGCATTTGGTAAAAATCAAAAACTTAAAAACCCGTGATTGTTATAGTTGGGACACTAAGGGACCCGTTTACTTTGGCACCAAACCCTAAGTTTTTTAAAAGCCTTTTGAGTTGATTGGTTACTTATGCTGGATTTGTACTTTAGTTAAAGTCGTCTTACACATAACTTTTTAAGATAGCATACGAAAAGCAGAAATAAAGTTGTAGTAAAATATTTGTGTCATCTGTTTAAGTTGTTATAAAAGAATAGAAAATGACAGTTTAAAACATTCTTGAATTATTTTCCTGATGATATATATATCAAATACTCTAGTACAGCACAAATTTGAGCTTGAAATCCATTGGGAAAACCAACTGTAGAATTAGAATTCTAGAATGAATAATGATCACATCCACCAGAAAAGAATCATTGCTTGGATATGTAATTTAGAAATTTCTGGGTTTGGTCAGCTGGATTGTTGGGAGTTGTGGTTTGGGGTTGGGAATTTCTTTGCTAGTTTTTTTTATTTTTATTTTAGATTAAATAGAGGAACCTGTGGTGTAGTGTTTGTTGGGGTTTTCTGATGTGTTGATTTTTTTTTTTTTTAACCTGGTAGAAATAAGACTACTTCAGTATCAAAGCAGATGAATCAAAGCCAAAAAAAAATTTAAAAACTTATGTGGGTTTTAATCTGCTTTGGTTATTGTATCTCCGTTCTAGTATGTCTGTACAACTTAAAAGTGTAATGACTCAGACTACCTTGTTTCTTTTACCTTATTAAATATGACTTTGTTTCCCAGTCTCTTTTTACTCTATGTGTGCTCATTTAACCTCTTCCCTCACTCCCCCTGCTTCTAGTTATCATTTTTTAAATGCACAGACTGGATTTTTCAGTGTGTGGTGGAAGTTTTCGTAGGTTTGTGTCCTGCTGTTATTGGCGAAGGCTTGATTAAACCCAGGGTTGTACCTGTGCAGTTTGTGCTGCTAGTGATGGACTTGGTAAGCAATGTGCAAATGAAATGAAACAGTTCGCTGGGATCCTTGCCTTGGCAAGAATCAATTATGTAAAAAATTGCTTTGTTGGCAGGAACTTTAAAAAAATAATAATAAAAAAAAATCAGCAATTTAAATCTGATAAAGCAGTGGCAGGTGATGTGGCAGATATTTTGGAATGTTTTTCAGTAAAGTACTTCTCAAAGCAAAGACAGCCAAAGGAGCAGCAGAATGTTTTCAGGACACTAGAATAACAGCTGCACAGAATCAGTCTGCATGACTGTTTAGTCTGGCATCTTGTCTCAGAAGTGGACACTCATTTATGCATAGAAAAAGGAATAAAAATAATAGCCTTTATTAGGAAGTTACTGCTATTTGGTGGAAAAATTGTTTTCATTGTGTATTTTATCAAATTAAAATTCTGAATATCTTTTTGCAGAGAATCAGAATGACTAAAAAAAGGAAACATCAGGAAGATTTCCAGAAAGTGAAATTTAAAGTTGGGAAAAAAAAGCCTAAACTAGAGAATGCAACTGATACTACCTTCAAAACAAAGGCCATACAAATTCCAGAGCAGCTTAAAGAAGATGGAGTGCTTCCTACCCAAAATAGAAAACTTAACATCAAGGTATAGTGTAACATTGCATTCTGAAATTACAGAAAATTACCTGCCATTTTTCTGGGTTTACTATGTTTACCAGAGTTTAGGAAAAATATTGACTTTTAAAAAATTAGGAGAACTCCAGCAGTGTATCTGAGCAGCCTTGTTGTCCTTGACAATAATCTGACCTGTGAATTTAACGACTCAGTTTGCTGGACCAGCATGTAACCCAAGGGAAAGATTTTCATCAGTATGATGAAATTGATATAAGTATCTAGGATTAACATTCGATTTTTGAAACCCTTGTATCATAACTTAAAGGCAGGATTTTAAGAAGCAGACTTCCTGAAATTATGTTTCCAAAGAAATTTGTATTTCTTTGGGGGGTGGTTTTGTTTTCCTTTCTTTGTGTTGTCTTCTGCTTTTACAGCTCTCTCCTTAAACTGAAGAAACTTATTGAGGCTGAGATTTCATAATTCCGCTTTCGAGAACAAGAGTGAGAGGACTAACTTTTGGTCATCCCTCTTTTGAGTCAGTAGGGTTGTGCATAAAGTGAAGAATGAGGAGTATCTGATGATCTGAAGGACAAGTCATAGTATCTTGTTTTTCCTGTCATTGAATTCTGATGATTTGTTCATTGCTGTGCTTTAAACTAATACTGCGTTTGTTGTGAACATATTTGCTGCTATGAACAGCAGTACATCCTAAGAATAGATTCTGTATTTTTTGAGTGTTTAAAAAAAAAAGCTGGAAATAGGTGCGGGAAGTTTAAAGAGCTTCAAATAATAACGAGAACAAGTATGGATGTTTGTTTCCTTTTAGGATCTACTTTCGCAGATGCATCACTATAGTCCTGGGGTTAAGCATAATGCACTTCTTGGACTCAAAGAGCTCCTGTCTCAGTATCCATTTGTAATTGATGCACACCTTTCCAGTATAATAAGTGAGGTGGCAGCTGTGTTTACAGACAAAGATTCTGGTGTCAGAAGAGCAGCTGTTCACCTGCTGCAGTTCTTGGCTTCAAAAATAAGAGCGGAACAGATTGCTCCATTTTTTCCTTTGGTAAGTGCCCATCTCTCTAGTGCCATGACTCACATCAGTGAGGGAATTCAGGAAGATTCATTGAAAGTCTTGGACGTTTTATTGGAAGCATACCCAGCTCTTCTCACAGACCGGAGCGTTATATTGTTGAAGAATTTTGTAGAGCTTATTTCTCACCAGCAACTTTCAAAAAAACTGAAAAGCAGGGACAAACTTTCCTGGATGCTCTCTGTTAACCCAAATCGCAGGGTAACTTCTCAGCAGTGGAGGTTGAATGTACTTATCAGGCTCAAAAAGTTTCTGCAAGCAGTGGTAGATGGATCCAGTGAAACAGAGGATGAAGGGCTTCAAGAGCAAAAGGACAGCCCTCGTTCTGTGAGGAACCCAATATGTATAAGTTGGAAGCTCCATGCAAATAATCAGCAACATATACAGCTGTTTGAAAATGGTGGCTTACGACCAAAGATCAACTCATCATTTAGACTGAGGTGAGAAAATGTTAACTAATTTGGGAATTAATGTCAACTTCGTGATCACAATTTAATTTTTTTGTTGTGGTATTGTCCGTTAGCTGTATTTTAGGACACTTAATGTAATGTGCAGTCTTACTGCACGGGCTTGAAAATACTTAGCAGGTAACTGTGCTATGAGTATATCATGAACTTTCCCATTATAAAAGCTTTATTTTATGCTATTCATAACAATTTTGGATGACTAACTCTATTAGGTGTTTTTGAAATGCACAATGACTACGTACAGGTTGCTGCAGGATATCCAATAGGCCTAGGGACAAGCAGGCAAATTTCTTTACATTAAATGTAAGCTTGTTTGTGACAATGAATTTTACTGAACTTTTGTGCTTTTACCTTCAAGAGTCTATCATAAGCTTAGAAGTCTATTTTCTTTGAGTATAGCTCCTTTTAAAAAGGACAGCATGGTAAGAAGTGTCTGGTGGTATGAAGTTCTGCCGAATTTCCAATTCTAGATATTTTTAATTATGGGGATTTATACCTTCACTGTGGATAAAAGATGTCTCATCTGAGACATGCTGATGAATATGGAAGAAAGTGTAGTGTGCTTAGTGACAGAAGGGTTTGTGTGGGTTTTAGTTGTACTCTAAACAGATGTGAGCTGAAGTGAAGGGAGAAATAAACAATTGTTTTTATTTCTTTTGCTCCTTTCTGATTCACCTGTTAGAGAGGAACCTCCCACTCCAGTTTATGGTACTTTTTAAACATTGGCATCCTCATTTATATGCATTACTATAGATGTTAACATACCTGCTGGTAGGAGACCTGGAACGCTGACTTGGAAAATGAAAGCAGTTTAGCTGTTACCTGTAGATACGAAGGTGGTTTGAAGAGAAACCACAATCCTTATTTGACTGCTGGAGAAGACTGAATAAAGGGTTATACCAAATTCTTCTAGGAGATCAGTGGCAAAAAAGGGTACAAACCCCACCACCTAATCCATTGCTATGTCCGTCTTATATTTTTGCATAAATGAAGTGCAGGAGAAAGGGTGTTCTCTTTGAATACCTCAGGTGTTAGCCTGAATTATCAAGTGTCATGGACAGACATGACTACCCATTACTATTCTCCTAGGTTTCCTTTCTGAAGGTAGCATTACTTGTGGGAGGTATAGGCAACATATTAGATGTAGCAAAATGTGCAGTTTATTGTCATAAAAGTGGTTGTTAGCACAGGTGTTCAGACATGACCAACAGTGTCTGCTGCAGGTAAAATTTTGTCTGGAAACTAGGCCCACTTAAGGCAGGGGAAGGGTTCAGTACTGAGCACAAAACAGTTTTATTGACTTCATCTTTGCAATCAGAAGCACACAGTTGTGGACCACTGTATATCAGAGGATTCTTGTATTGTGCCCTGAGTGATATGCAGTGTGTGATATACCATGCCCTGTAATAGCTGAAGATGCATTGTATCCAAGGTCTAGGAAAATAAACTTTACATCTGGTGTCACCTGAACTGGATTCCGCTTTTCTGAGGAACTAGATTTTGGTGAAACATCGTGATGCACTTCTCGTTATAAATACTTTCAAAAAGATGTTTGCAAGCACGAGAAGGAGCCAGAAGAGTATAAGGAAACATGGCTAGAATCCAAGGCGAGATTGGCAGAGCAAGTGGATGGCAGCAGAAGAGAAGAATAGAAAAGCGAAGGATCATCTGCAGCAGGTACTAAAATGTTCTCATTTTATCGCAATTGTGTGTAGTTTTTGTGTATTTGTTTTTCACAGAGGACCAGTACAGCTTTTTTTAATGGTTATGTGTGAAATTCCAATAGTGAAAAGTTGCTGTGGTGGTATTTGTATTTGCCACCGAAATCTTTTCTAATAATCTAAAGATGTTTAACTCTGTCACTTCCAATCCCAACTGTGGCCTTTTATGGGCATTCCTAGGCCTCTGCTGTGGCCACTACTGCAAGTACAGAAATAAGTTCTGATGAGATGTGCAGTACTCAGACAAGTGTGTATGTGTATGCATGTGTGTGTTTAAATAAGTTACAAATAATCGAGTCCTAACTATAGATAATGAGTCGACCAAACAATGAGTAACTATTTGCAGTGTTGTGTGTGTATTGATGGCCTCATCACTAATACTGCAAGTAAATTTCAACTTTGTTCTTTAAAACGTAGGCTTCCAAATACCATAATAGTATGCTAAATTTTTAAACTTCTTGTATCTTTCTATTGGGTAGGACTGACACCTCACTGATAATGTGGTTATGAAAAGAGATTTTCAGAATCAGTTTGGGGTATTAATGTTTAATGAAAAGGATAGATTCCGAGCTTTGCTGGATGATTCAATGATGCAGGTTTTAAGACTTAATTGTCTTCTGTTGTGTGCTGGATCTTTTTAATTACTGTGTGTAAATTAAAATCGCAGTGAATTAGGAGACTGATAGAATGTATCCTCTGCATTATGTGCTGACTGTGCTGTTTTTTTGCATCAAACTCAGTTCAGGTGTGGAAAAATGGAAAGCCTTCACAACTCTTTGGATTGGATGTGGTGCTGAAGAGAAACAGTGGACCTTCAGATTCTGCTGAGAAAAGGCAAAATGAGGCTGGAGAGAAAAGCGAAGAAGACTTGAGAGACTGAAATGGAAGACGAAGCATAATCAATATGTATATGGTGTGACACGTGCATCAGATAGAAATGGAAAATGCCGTTCACTTGGTGTACTGAGTGTTTCCTGCAATTGGCAGTACACACTGAAAAGAAGAACAGTAACCTGGTTTAACTTATGAACTTCCAATTACTTTTCCTATTTTAAGGAACAGCTAGTTGTTTATTTTCTGTTTCTTTCACACTTTCTTGACTTCCCTTTGCTGAATTTCTGTTGTCTTCTTAGTCAAATGGCAGATATTTTACACATTTTTCATTTGTTTGGTCCCGCTCTATAAAAATAGTGGCATTTTAAAGAAAAATTACATCTTAAAGGAGTACGTAAATACTTTGCAGCTCCTCTCAATAGTATTTCATACCAATATGAAACTAATATGCTTTGTAGTGTTTCCAGGAGCCCCCTTACTGTTAAAGAGTAGTAATAGCAGATATGTGACAAAAAGATTAATTGACATCAAACCTTCCCAGTTCCAGTGAACCTGTATTGCTAAGGCCATTGTACTGATCAAATAAATACAGGACAGATTATTATATACTTTGTCATCATCTGTTACTGGCACTTAGATTTTATTTACACTTTTATTGTTAACCTTGAATGTGTGGCATAGTCTTATCTTGAGAGATAGGGGCTTCTCTTTCAAGGGTACCTGAAAACTGAGCTAAGTAGTCTTACCCAACTGCTTTCAGCAGCTGGGAGGGAATATCTCTTTTGGCATGAATTCTTCCATTTTCCATTCCTTGTTTCAGAAAAGTACTGAAACAGTTGGGGTGTGTGTGTTATTCTTCTATAGGAATCTTCAGGTGTGTTGCCAACTTCTTAGGTTTCAGGCATTGTTCACTGTTAAATGGGGAGCTTCTTGCGTTCCAGAAATATATTGCTTGAGTTCCAGAGTTCTGCTGTAATATCAGGTATTTTTTTTGGAGAAATTTTTGAAGACTACTACTTCAGAGCTATTTCAGCCAATTACTGACATTTCAGACTCTCAGCTGGGTGTGTAGTCCTGTCACGGCATAGGATTTACAGGACAACCACACCTTTTCAATGAGATCATAGTCTTGGCATCAACTGGGTTGTCCAGTGATGCTTTAGAATTCATTGTGGTTGTAACTGGAATATGGGGTTGGTCTACTGTGTCCTGAGATGACTGAGAGTTAAAAAGTAAGATAGAAGCATTCATCCTAAAGTCTTTACTGTAAGAAACTGGTGTCTGTTGCAGTGTCTGCAGCATAGAAAGGACATAAAGCAACAAAAAAGGGACAAATAAACCAAATTAAATTTACTAGAGATGTTGGTTGCTGCAGTTAATGCTAAACTTTATAAAATGTTAAGATAGTAGGTAGTTGTAGTAAGCGCTAACCATATTTCTTTTTCTTATGACCAGTTATGTTTTCACTTGTCCATTTATTTTGTGGAGATATAAATTCTCTCTCCCGTCTTGCCTGCATTGAAAAGGAGCTTGTATTTGTCTCACACTTTCTTTTTATTCCTTCTTCCTTCACCTTTTGCAGTTTGTTAATACCTGGGGTTTTTTTTTGTTGTTTTAGTCATTTTCTTGAGATACCAATTTTAACCAGAGAGTAAAATTTTCTCTTATATGCATTTTGTAAATAATTGCAACATGAGAAATGTAGCTTCATAGAAGGATATATCTAATTGGATAATTTAGAAATGACAGGATGACTTTGGAAAACTGCTTTACCTCTTCAATCCAATGTGAAATTAAAATACTTGTAAACAGAATTTCTCAGTGTGTCTGTGTAAAGAAAGCAAACAGTTTTCAGATCCTATTTTGAGTGTATATGTATGTAAAATCACTTGGAGAACACTAAAATAGAAAGGAATTTAACAGGAGGTTCAGTGTACCAATTTTATGTATGTTATGATAGGAATTCTCTGCTATGAATTAGGAAAAACAAATCAATTAAAACTATTACAGACTGTATCTTAATTTTTTAATGTCTTTAAATGATCTTATCAGATAATTTTAATAATTTTCCGTCTAGTTGCTTTCCAGAGCATTATGGCTAAACATCAGGTGGGAACCAAAGTTATATTTTTGCAGAAATATTTTTTCCCTTATTAATATGAAAGCTATTTTGTCTCTTATAGCTGTAGATAGTTATGACCTGTAATAAACCTTATGCATTTAACAATACCTTGTAGTCAGTTTCATTATTTTGCTTTAAGGAGCTTAAAGATTTTTTTATATTTTGATATGCTGAGTACAGTGAATTCCTACCTGTTGGTTGAAGGTGATATGATAATGCAAATCATATTTCTTCACTTAATAGACTTTACCTATAACAATGGGGAAAGAAATACTGAAATCTAAGAAGCTATTACAGAGGTTCACAAACTTGCAGAGAGACCTGGGAGAGGTTTGTTGTAAATGGTTTGAACTCCCTTTCTTCCGCCCTGAAATATCTAGCAAGAAAGACAGCAAAAAATTTTATGTGTTAAAAAAGTAATTTTTCCTGTTACTGAGAAATTAGGGAAGTGGTATTACTGTAATCTTGTTTTTAGAGGTGTGATCTTTATCTTTTATCTTCTTTTGCTTCTGTTGTTTAGGTCTCTGACAAGTGTAATGGACAGTGCAGAAAAAGGCCTGTCCTCGGCTGAAAACTTAAAAGGTTTTATTGAGATAATAATTCCATTACTGATTGAGTGCTGGATTGAAGCATCTCCTGCACAATCAGCTCCCATTCTTGGAAACCTTTTGGAATCAGAATCTCAGCAGCTTATGCAGCAAGTGCTTAGTATAATACATTTGTTGTGGAAGCTCACAAAGCGACATGATGAAACATACAAAATGGTAAGGGAGAAGTGATCCGTGCCATAATGATGACAGTTCTTTTTGTTTTGAGTAGGGACTAATGATTTGGTAATTGGAAGTAGTGGAAATACTTTATTAGGAGAGAAAAAGCCTAGGTGTTGAGTAGAATTTGAATTTGGATTTTGTTAAGTCTCTTACTCTAGAAAAGAATCAGTTGAACTGAGCAATGAGTTCACTTGCAGTCTCCAGGAATCCTCTTTGACAGACAGCAGCACAAAAGCTTTTGAAACTGAAAGTGGTATTGGAGAAGTGGAGTATTTTGTCTCCAAGATAATCTCTAGAATATAATTTTGAACAAAGTGTAGAATGGAGTTATTTGTTCCTTGTTTCTATGTGTGGGTAGAAATGAACAAACCCTAAATGGTTGAAAAGCTAGGAGGTAAAGATGGTGTGAGATCCTGTTATTGCTTGGTGCAATCTATGTTGCTCTGTCCTGATTTTCCTCTTTTCTAGAGGGCCTCTTGGAAGCAGGCAAAAGGCAGGGACTTGGCCAGGTAATTGTTTGTGGCAGCCTACTGCCTCTAGCCTTTTCCTTGAGGGTACTGCAGATCTGCTGCCCTTAGCCATAGGGTGCCTGCATTTTGGTCCCATGAAAGGCATGCTTCTGTGTCAAGATACGAACTGTTTTGGGTACACACACAGTTGAGTTATAACCTTAGGATGTTTGAGGGAGCAAAAAAATGCTGAGGTTCATACAACTTGGTTTGTGTGGAGCGTATTTCATTTCAGATAAGATAAATGGTTTATTTTGTCTTTTTCTATATAGTGAACTTCATATACGAAATGCATTCAAGTGGCTCAGTTTGGAAATAAAAGCTTTGCTTATTTAATAGCTCTTGGGCTTACAGGCCAAAGTGGTTATTACAGACAGTGTGGAAAACTACTTTAAATGTGCTTAGTGGAAAACTATTGATCTTTGAAATCGTTTAATGGTCGTCCCCTGTTCTTAATAGTTGAATATCTAAAAGATTATTCTGCATGATCAATTTGATAACAATGCAGGCTTTTTAAGTGATGAGTTTTGCTGGTCACATTGTAGAATGGTGACTAGGAGTGTCTGCTAACCCACAAAGTAAAATTGTTTTAAAATATTGAATCCTTTTTCTGTAAGGATGACCTTTCTACTGAAAAATGTCTTGTCAATGGGCTTTCAAATACAAGTACATAAATGATAGGGAAAGTTGAAAGCAGTATTGGTATATATCTTAATGGAAAACTCAGGTCAGTCACTGCAAAGTAATCACATTTCACTCTGATTTTAAGTGCTGATAGGTTGATACAAAAGCACTTTCAAATCATATCAGTAACTGAGTTTAATATTGCGTAGACCTACATTAATATGTGCTAAGAAAATATACTGGTCCATTTGGGATTAAATGTTGCTCAGCCTTAACTTACATCATCATTTTACTCCCTTGTTTTGTGGACCTGGAGGTTCATGCACAGGACTTCACATTTACATCTGAAAGTAAATATTTATATATATATATAACTTGGAAGCAGAAGCTGAAGTTCCTGTTTTTCATTCATTCCAGTAATGGATTTTGGAAATGATTGTGTTGATGTCTTTCTCTTACTACCATGTCTATCATCTGCTTTCCTTAATAGGAACTATGGCTTCGAATGAATTACCTTGTTGATTTCAAGCACCACTTCATGCGTCATTTTCCATATTCTCTACAAGAAACAGTAAAACATAAAAAGAAAGATTCGTTCAAAGGGTAAGAATAAAATCAACGTCATGTAACAGCTTTTAATTCCATAAGAGAACTGAGGCAATGTGAGTCATATGCTTTATTGAGTATTAAGTTTTTAATGTTGGAAAAGAAAACCTTTTATTGCATATTGGTTAAAGATCTGTTTTTATAGAAAGGTGGCATTGCGTTCAGTTGGAAAGTTTTGGTAGTTTTTCATAAAAGTATTGTATAGGAAGTCATCTGAATAGCCTCCAGGAGCAGCTGAAATGCCGCCTTGGGGAAATTATTGAAGTCTTTTTTTTTTGAATTTTTTTTCTTGAATATTTTTCTTTTAATTGATCTGAAATTTGCATGTTACTGAATGGTGGTTGTGTTAGTCTGACTAGTTTCTTATTTCTGCATGTTTTCTTCAGTTGACTGCTGAATTACATCAAAACATAGTTCAAACACTGTTTTCACCTGCAGTCTTCTAGAGTTATATTACAGGGCTGGGTAAGCACAGCTAGGAGGGGAGATGGGACACACTGTTGCTCTCCTATATGGCAAAGCAGTACTGGAACAGGAGAAGCCAAACTCTTACACATTTTTTTCACTGTTGAGCTGTCAGAGTAGATGGACCAGTTCTGTTTTTGTACAGGCCAGTAGCAGTTTGTCTCCCCTCTCAGCTCTCAGATGTGAGACTATATTCATGCACAGTGTGTTCTGAAATAATTCTGCACCTTTGCAGTCTATGTAGAACACTGGTGTGTGCACAAGGGATATCAGCTGCTGTCCATTTTTGTTTCAAAAACAATTTTTTGAAATGTTTCTATTTCCCCCCCCTCCTCTCTTTAGCCACAAGAACTGTATGACATCCTCAAACAATGTAGACCATCTTTTACTGAACTTAACCTTGTGTGACATAATGGTTTCACTAGCAAGCACTTCAACACTTCAGACAGACGCTGGTTGGCTGGACATGATAAGGAAATTTGTGACAGATACTCTTCAGGATGGCAGCAAGCTGAATAGCAAACAGGTGAACAGATTGCTTGGTGTGACTTGGAGGCTAATGCAAATACAGCAAAACAAAGGTAAGATGAATAGTTTCTGAAAAACAAAATTACACACTGACAAAGAGCTTGAATTATTGTAGCATTTTCAGCTCGCTGCAGCTTATCCTCAGTTGTTACATCATAATGTCTTTTGTCATAGAGATAAGTTGAATTTCATGGTAATATCCCTGTGTATAGCATTGAAAATTTTATTTTTAGAATGCTTTTAGTTTCATACTGTTGATACGCAAAGTACGAATATATTTGTGTACCTGTTTCCTGTTTTTACTTCTTAGGATACTCTTATAAATGGGAAGATGAGCTTTATATTGAAGAAGTAATTACTAGGATGTAGGGATGTGTGATACTTCAATAGTCCAGACCTTTTTTAAAATCACTCACATAGCTGGTAGACTGAGTACTGTCAGATGACTGTTCTAGTTCTTTGATGGTACAAAATGTCAGGGTAGTGCTGATGGAAGCTGCTGTTGAATCTTTTCCAAAGTGTTTGATTTGAATCCTTTTCCAAGAGAAAATATTTCCAACTGTGACTCGCAGGATCAGTACAGTATTTTGGCTTGCCTCATTCTTTCTTTTTAAGTACTTAAGGTTGTATTCTGAATGAGACCTTGGGTGATATGTCTATTAAGTGGTTGAAATAGAAATTTTTAAGAAAGGAATTTTTCAGTGAATCTAAAAATGGCAGTAGTCTTTTGTCTTACCAGTCTGATAGGAGTGAATTCCACAGCCACACAACCAAATAGTTTATAGAAAATGCTTTGCCCTTAGCAACAGATTTCATTGTTAGAGTTGCAAGATGAAAAAATGTCAAATGTCCCTCAAACGTATTTTGGCAGTTAGTTCTTCCAAATCCATTTTAATTGGGAATCTGTCTATTCCTGTGTCCCTGGTGATAAAGATAATAACTAATCATTCCTATCTGCACTTCAGATTTATCTTTGTGTTGAAGGCAAATAATCGAGAGTCAGACCCTTCCTCACCAGCTGAGCTGAAGCAGAGGAGTTGCTACTCAGGAAAGCAGTTTCCAAACTGTTGTCAGACTGTTAAATCAGATACTTTAGGCTTTTCTTTGTAATGAAACGTTGATTTATTTTTTTTAACTTTGTCTGCCAAACTTTAACCAGGTAGTTGATAATGGCTTGTGTTTTTCAACCACGACTGGCCATTTTAGTGCAATAATTTTCCTCAGGAATCCGTAAAATAAATAAGCTCTAAGAAGAGTTTAAATTAAATTTTAAAAGATTAATATGTATGGATCTTATCTTCTGATCCTGTAAAGGTTCAGTGAGAAATTGGTTATCTCACAAATCTCTTTCTGAGTGGTTTATCTAATCCCTTCGAGGTAATCCTTGCGCAGTACTAAAAACCTGACTAGATGTCAGATTACAGTTAATCTACTAGCTGTAGAGAAAATACAGCTTTGACAGGCTGGAAAAATGACCACATGGTTCAACAAGGAGAAGTGTGGAGTCAAAGACCTGAGGGGAACCAGCATGTACCTGTACATGCTGAGGGCTGACGACCTGGAAGTAGCTTGGCAGTAAAGGAACAGCTGGAGCCAGCAATGGGCCTTTGCAGCAAAGAAGGCCAGTGGTGTCCTGGGCTGCATTAGGAGTGTTGCTAGCAGGTTGAGGGAGGTGATCGTGCCCCTCTGTTCTGCACTTGTGAGGCCCCTCCTGAAATGTCCAGTTTTGGGCTCCCCAGTACAAGAGAGGCATGGACATATGGAAATATTCCAGCAAAGGGCTGAGAAGATGATGAGGACACTGGAGCATCTCTCCTATGAGGAAAGGCTGAGAAAGCTGGGACTATTCAGTCTGGAGATAAGAAGGTTCAGGTTCTCATCAACATATGTAGATATCTGAAGTAAAGGTGCAAAGAAGAGGGAGCCAGGCTCTTTCCAGTGGTGCCAGTGACAGGACAAATGGCAGTGGGCACAAACTGAAACATAGGAGATGCTGTCTGAACATCAGTAACACTCTTTTCACTGCTAGGTTGACCAAATGCCATCCTTGGAGATATTCAGAAGCCATCTGGGTATGGTCGGGTGCAGCCAGATCTAGCTGATCCTGCTTCAGCAGGGGTGTTAGGGGTGTTGGACCAGGTGACCTCAAGACTCATTCCCACTTCAACCATTATGTGATTCTGTGGAAGAGATACTTCCTCCTCCCTTTGTTTTTTTTTTTTTTCTTTTCTTTTTTGATGGTGCTCTAGAAATGCTGTACTTTGTGCTGTCAGATGGTACTGCTGAACAATTACCTCTAATTTGTTTAGAACCTATCTGACATTGGGGAGATTAAGGGCCCAGAAGGGTATGTGTTTTTTAGAAGACAGTGGAAAATTAAAAATGAGCCATTTCAATAAAAGAAATTTTTAGTGTCTTGCTAGTGGCCTCTTGAGGTATGTATTTTCTGGTTAATTAGCCAATGTAACTTGGAGCCAGCTGGTTCAGAGACAGGGAGAGCTAGTAAGGTTAGTGTGTATGGCAGGGAGAACTGAAGGCACCGTGACAGTGAGTTTTGGGGGAGCATTGGTGAGGAGTAACGCGAAGATTGGTGGGAGGTTACTGCACTAGGGGAAAAGGATGTGGAGATAGCTGTAGAAAGCAGGAATTTGTTGGTTCTCAGCTACCTCGCAACCTGCACACTGTTTTGTCTTCAAAAAGTTCTGAAGTTTTCACTCACATGTTGTCTCTATTCTTTTGTCTGACTTTCACAAGCTGCACAAGAAGGTGTTGTTTCGATGGTTTAGAAGTCAGTCAAGTGGTTACTTTAAAACATTTTGGTACTTCTCTCTGGAGTTCAATATAGAAAGCTGTAGATAAAGATAATAGCTGTTCTGTGTATGTATAAAGTCAGAAGATTAAGAACTACTACTTCAGATTTTTATACTTTTTTTTTTTCTAGTGGCAACAGAACCCTTGATAAAAGCAGTATATACATTATACCAGCAAAGGAATCTCCTCTTTCCAGTTCGTACATTGCTTTTGAAATTTTTTAGCAGAGTTTACCAAAAAGAAGATTTGAGGAGTCAAAGAATCAGGTAAAAAAAAATTGCATACTCTTTTTCATTTCAAAGTAGCATATTTATTTCGGAAGTGAGAATACCGAATTTGTATATAGGTGTTATAAAACTTCATTCTGAATCTGTTTTGACACTGTGTCACTGAAATTTGAAAGTTTACCTACTCTGTGAGATGAATATATGTATTATCTTAGTTGTCTGTCTTGGCTAAAGTACTAGATAGATCTTCATGACAAAAAATTAACTTGAAGTACACAGCTGCAAGCTCACTGTTACTGTGACAGTCAGTAAATGTGTCAGGTGTGTCCAGCTGTAGCCATAGAGCGTTTCCATTACTGCAGCCCATGGCCATGGACTTGTGACCTAATGCTTTTGGTGGTTCTGGTAGTTCCTGTCTAGCCTTTTGTACTTATTTTCTCTAAGAAAAATGTTCTGTTGGTTCGGGTGTGTGGTTCCAAAGAGACTAGATTAAAGAAAGTATTCTTGTCATTCTGGGCTCCCAGTTCCGTGCCTCTATTAGATATCTGTCTTGCTTCAAGTAAGAGAAGATCATCTTCTATATTGCTGTTATAACAGTTTTTCATCATCAGATGTGTCCAGATTGTCTCCAAATCTTAACTTTTCCAGAAGGCATTTTTCAGCCAAGTCATCTAGTTCTAGCTACATAAAAACCTTAAACACAAATCAGGCTGCATCAATCCTAGCTTGTTTGGGAATTGCAAAGGGATGTAAGATCCTAGAATCAGAGGATGGTTTGGGTTGGAAGGGACCTTTAAAGTTCGTCTAGACCTCCCCCCTGCCATGGGCAGGGACACCTTCCATTAGACCAGGGTGTTCAAAGCCCATCCAACCTTGCTTTGAACACTTCTAGGGATGGTGCATCCACAGCCTCTCTGGGCAACCTGATCCAGTGCTTCACCACCCTCACAGTAAAGAATTTCTTTCTAATTTCTGCTTTCAGTTTGAAGCCATCATTACAGGCTCTTGAAAAAATTTCCCTCCGGCCTTCTTGCAGGTCCCTTTAAGCACTGGAAGGCAGCTCTAAGGTCTTTCCAGAGCCTTCTCTTCTCCAGGCTGAGTAACCCCAGCTCTCTCAGCCTGTTTTCACGGGAGAGGTGTTCCAGCCCTCTGGTGGTCTTCATAGCCTCCTTGGGCTTGCTCCAACAGGTCCATGTCCTTCTTTTGCTGGGAACCCCAGAACTGGATGCAGTATTCCAGGTGGGGGTCTCACCAGAGTGGAGTAGAGAAGCAGAATCACCTCCCTCAACCTGCTGTCCACGCTGCCTTTTATGCAGCCCAGGACACAGTTGACTTTCTGAGGGTTGTGGTAAGATCATACCCATGATACCCGTTTCTGCTACTAGGTAAAAAAATCAAACCTCAGGACTCCAAAAGTCCTGGCGTCCACTAGCACAGTGAATCTTTGGGAAAATCGTTCCCTTCTGCAACTTCTTTGCTTTGTTATATCTTACATTGTGGTAACACCTGCATACATGTGATTGGATCTACAGCCAGAAATATCTACCGCTGTGCTCTGAACATGATAAAAAGCATGGGGAATTTGAAAGACAATATCCTGTTTTCCTCCTCTTTTCATCCAGAGTGAAAAAGATGACTAATTTCCCTGAGGTTACATAACCACTGTTTTCTCTACTTACCTGGAAGTCTTGAGCATCTCATTCAGTTTCATGTGATCATCTAGGTAGCTCTAACTTTCTATCTTTAGACATCACAAATAGCAGTAGTTTTTCTGCTGTTCCTCTTAGCCTTCTACATGGAACTGTGACATTTTTAGTAACAGAAGAGTGAAATCTCAAAAATTTTTTGCGAAAAAGTGTTGTTACACTTATGTCTCACAAAACATTTTAAGACAATATTTGTGTACACCACTGATCCATTTCTTTCCTTTAGAAACAAGTGGTTTTTTTTTTTTAAGTTTCTTCGAAGTGTGGTCTGTTCTGTAGATCCTGGATGATGTTCATGTTGTTCCATTCAGTTTGACGTCACAGCTCCTTCAGCCCTTTTGTGACTGTTCTCCTCATTCTTTTTTTTTTTTTTTTTTTTCCTCAGAAGCTTGTCGAGAGCAGTCTAAGAGGAACAGAATTCATGTTGGAGCATTTTAAAAGAACTTTTGTGTGAATCTCTTTATTTTTTAGGTGTATCTGATTCAAAGGCAAGATAGGAGCTTTTGGCCTGTTGTTGCCTTGTGAAAAAAAGCTTGTAATAAATAAGTTTTGTCTTGTTGTTTTAGTTATCTTCACCCCTAATCGCTGCACACGTATGTGTAGTCACTGTGTGTATATTATGTAGGTGTGTGCACGTATGCATATATATACTGGTAGTATCTTGCTATAGGAAGAAGATACGAATTACTTATCCATAGTACTCTAAGCTTCCAACCATTTGAAGCCTGTATTTCCATGCTTCAGAACTTCTTTGTTTTTAGTATCACTCACTGGGTGTCTATTCCATGAGCTTTTCTCATAGTTCCTTAGACTGGTCTAAATCAAGAGCAACTGCAGCATCCTCTGTCAAGGTATGACAAAGCTCAGCTGTCTGAAGACCAACTTCCTTTTGTTTGTTTTTGATCCTGGTTCCTTCTAGCTTCATTTGATACCAGCACCTGCTTTCTTCTGTGGGAAGAGAAGCAAATGTTTTATTCCCATACACTATTTGCATGTCAAGTGATTTGAGACATCTGAGCCCACCTCCAACTCACCCACTTCAGTTGTTTGTTCTCCAGGCTTCTCCTATGTCGAACAGTTCATATCTTTATGCAAGGCCCTTCTCTTTCATGTCATGACCACTTAATTTCCTCGGAAAGTTCTGGTGAGGATCTTGTCCGGTCTTTTGAAAGGGAAATAATCTATATCATCGTCATCATGTTACCCTTGTTGACATCTTCAGAGACCTACTTTAAAGTTCCTAATTTACGCTTGGCAGCTTTTTTTCCTGTAATCATCTCTTTAGTAATAAACTGGTGAAATGCTTTTGTTTTATAAATGATGCTTGATTTGATAGGCCAGGGTGGCAGAGAAATTGTAGCCCATGAAAGATAGGATTGGTCTATATGATTGTTTCATTTTGAGCCACCAAGGATAAATAAAAGCAACTTACTCAAGACTGAAAACGAAGTTTGTTGTTTTGTCTTATTATTTTTTCCTCTTTCTTTAGAAGTCGAAGTAAAGTTTTATCTCGATGGTTGGCTGGCTTACCTCAGCAACTGGCTCTGCTTGGCTTGAGAAACCCTGAGCTTTCCAATCAACTTATTGATATCATTCATTCCGCTGCTTCTCGTTCAAACAAGGAATTATTGCAAAGTTTACAAGCCACGGCTGCTCGAATATACGGTAAGACTTTTACACTACAACATAATGAATTTTTTCCCTCTCTTGGTGGGGAGGTTGCAATATGTGAAAAATCCTGCAGTTTCCTAAGTGAATGTCAAGACTGCGAGTGGGGGTTGGAGATGGATTTAGTCCCCTCTAATAAAGGTTAAAATGAACTATGCATGTCATTTACTGAAGGATATGCAAAAGATTCAGATCTCAAGTTCAAGTTAGCGGGACTTTAATCTGATACACAAAAACTAAAGTTTCTGTCAGAATCATAGAATCATTTAGGCTGAAAAAGACCTCTAAGTTCATAGAGGTCAAGCAGCAATCCAGCACTGCCAAGTCCACACTAAACCATGTCCCTGAGTGCCACACCTTTTTTTGAACACTTCCAGGGCTGGTGACTCCATTTTCCTAGACAGCTTGTTCCAACGCCTGATCACCCTTTCAGTGAAGAAATTTTTCCTAATATCCAATCCAAACCACCTGTGGCACAACCTAAGTCCATTTCTTCTCATCCTGTCACTTGTTACCTGAGAGAAGAAGGTGAATTGACCCTCACCTAGCCACAGCCTTCTTTCAGGTAGTTTCAGGTAGCAGTTCCTTGCCCAAGCCTCCCTATTTTCTAGGCTAGCATTGCTTTATTATTTTTCCTTTTTTTTTTCCTCTTTGGTGTTGGTCATATTGTCTTCCCTTTGGCAAGTAACTCAGAGTAGCTGGGCAGGGCAGTGTTGGTGTGTCCTGGCAGGGTGCTGACTCTGTGTGTGTGTTGTGTGCTGGCAGATCCGCTCGAGGGCACGCTGGTGCTGCTGCCGGCGGAGGCGCAGCGGCGGCTGGTGCAGCTGGTGTACTTCCTGCCCTGCCTGCCCGCCAGCCTGCTCGCCTGCCTCAGCCGCTGCTGCATCATGGGCAGGATGTCCTCCGACCTCGCCGCCACCCTCATCGGCATCCTGCACATGAGGTACAACTTCCCCCCTAACCCTAACCTAAAAAAACCCTGAGTGTGAATATCTATTCATGAAGTGTGATTGTTAGGGGTTCGCATAAAAAAAAAAAAAAAATCATTGTCATGTGCAAGAATTGATGTCATGAGCAAAGTTAATGCTTCAGTCAGGCTTTGCTCTTGGCCTTTTACTTTGACTCTGTCTTTACACTGACCGATTTTCTCAGTCTCCAATATCTGATAAGAAAACTCCATAGAATTGTTTGGGTTGGAAAAGACCTTTAAGACCAAGTCCAACCATTAATCCAGCACTGACAAGTCCATCTCTAAACTGTGTCATTAAGTGGCATATTCATCTCTCCATATTATTTTATTGTCTTTGTATATTAATGAAGTCTGGCAAGAATTTTTGTCTCTAAATACAAACATTAGTGTTTGTACTATTGAGTTCTTTCAGTAAGGATGCAAAACAGCAGCAGCTTATCTCTAGTAAGACCCGTAAGACTATGCAATATTGAGTGCTTTCTACCCAGAACGTCATCACCAGAGGTCTTTATTCTGCCACTGATGGCAGCTTTTCATTTTAAATACTTTACCCTGACACAGTTGATAGTGAAAACCACCCAATCACTGTGTTTTCTCATGTTCTGCTTCCTTTCAAATTCTTAAAACTTGCTTTTTCTCCAGTTACCACACGTAAATAGCCAAATCGTAGTTGCTTGGCAAGTGTCTTGTTTAAGATTATGAACGCTCTTGATTTTTTTTATTTTGGGTTGTAAGAGAGTAAGTTTGCCTGTGAAGTCAGGGAGAAAGGCTGCTTTTCCACTGAAGTGAGTGGAGGGCTTGCTGAGATTTCACAAGGGCATTTTGCTTTGCTGCTTCTGGCAAAAATATCCTTCTTTTTCTCTATTGGTCAATATTGTTGAACCTTGGATAAATAGGCCGGAATTAAACTTAAATGGATTATGCTCAAAGTGATTTTTAGTGCTTTTTGGAACTTTTACATTTTTAATTGAATTATGACTCAAGACAACGTACTGTCAATTGCAGACCTGCTCGTATTAGCTGTGTAACAGGTGAATAAGGTGACTAAAGTGAAGCAATGATGATGAAACCTGTATCCTATATATAATGCATTACCTCTTCAGAAGTGAGATTCTGTCTCGTTTTGCCGAGGTGAACATCAGATTTTATTCTTTAAAAAGAAAATTTCTCTGCCATGTACTGGAAACTCAGTGGCAAACTGTAACTAATTCAGAGACAGTAATTGTAAGGAAAGAAAGTCAGCAAAAAGTACTCAGGTGCTAATCTTGCTCTTAGATCTTAGCAGTTCTTCATTGTGGGAGATTTTTGTGGTAATAATGTAACTGTTTTCTAAGGATTATCAGAAAGCTGCAGGTGGGCTGTGGGCATTTGACCCTTTTGGCAGAAGATGCAAGTGGCAGATAGAGCGTGGTGTTTTAACAAAAGTAGGTTACATTCTGACAATAGAGAAGGAGAAGTAAATTCTTACTTTTCAGAGATGCAAAGAAAGTATTTCGATTTTAATTCATGGTATTTGGAACATGTTTTAAACTTAAGTTGGATTCAAAGATTGTAGATAATGAACCCAAGAAGTCCAGCTGAAATAACCAGGTGAAAGAAGAATGTACTGATGGGGAGATAAGTAACAGTAAATGTTAACTTCTCAAGAACGGAAGAGTCTGGTATTTGTTTTTTGTTGGAAAATAAATTGTACAGTCAAGGAAACGGTAGTAGGTTTTCTGGATGTGAGCCTTAGCTGGGCTTTATGAGCTTCATAACCTGTTATTGCACACTAGAACTAATGTTCTATCTCTTATTAGAAAGGCCAAACGGAACTGTTGTGTCCAGTTTTGTTATTAGATAATGACATGAACAAACTGGACTGAGTTTAAAGGAGAGCAAAGAATGATAGTCTGTAAATTGTAATAGTGGAAAATGACTAAAAAATTGGTATTGTTAGGCAAATAAGACTAAGAAGGAGTGGGAGTCGTGTGTGTAATAGGCTGTTGAAAAGGAATGGGAGAATGCAGTTTTAGCAGGATTAGAAAACATGTTAAATTTCAGGAGAATGTTTGGTTTGAGTGCTAGCAAAATTTTATTAAAGCAGAAATACATACTGAAATAGTCTGTGTAGGAAAGGATTATAAATATACTTCGCTGGATATATTTAAAATAAGTAATCAGATCAGACGTGGATGTCAGAGGGTAAAGCCTTGAAGGAAGTAGAGGGACTAGGTAACTACTGGTCATCTTTTACAGCTCTTTGAGATGCTCAGACCTAAAATTTCAAATTGGGAAATGAATGGTAGTATAACAAAAATGTATTTAACTCCACGTTTCTGAGCCACAGAACACAGAAACGTTCGTGGAACATTTTCTGTGCTTTGAGATTAAGAGTGCCTGGCATAAAGAAACTGTCCCAAATCAGTCCCTTCGGGAGATGTCATTTATGAGTACCTCGGTGCTGTCAGTAGATGGCGCTGTTTCTCTTCGGGAACATTCCCTGTTCTTTGTTGGGGGGGGGGAGCTCTCTGTAAGTTTGTCTTCTCCTATGGCACCTGCTTATCCGTCAGGCTTTAAATAGATTGTATTTGGGAGTGTCAGAGGGTTTGGTACTTGTTCTTAATTTCTTTTAACAGCCTTCACTCCCACGTCGTTTTGACTGGCAGGGTATGTATGTTATCACGCATATCCGAGAGTGTGCGTATGTACCCATGTATATTTGTCAGGGAGAAGCTACATTAAGGTGAATTCACTGAGAGTACATATAGATGATAATAAGACTTGCAGTGATTCCAGGAACAATCCTTATAAACTCAAGGAACTCATAACTTTTGTGTGTGTGTGTGAACTGTGAAACTAATAGTAAATGTATCCGGATGAATCAACCACAGCCCTGTGATGATATTAGGTGGTAACATTAGGTTATAATTATTGCATGTTAACTTTTAGAGTTTTTTGTTGATTTGGAAATGAACATTGAAGATATTTAATAGTTTCTACTTCTTATTTTTGCAATGGTGAAATGAATAGCCAGTCTGTATCAGCTCATTATGTGAGCCGTGGTTGGCTCCATGTGCTGAGAATGAAGATAATGTTGACAGCATTTTCATATATAATGGGAAGATTTCTGAGCCAGGGAGGTTGGTTACCTATACTGTTAAATTATTAGAATGGTTTTTGTCATGCTTTTGGTTTATATTTGCTGAAGTTTTACTAGTTGGCAGAGGCCATAGACTGTTCTGAAAAGAAAGGTGATATGCAGCCACCTCATTTTGGATGCCGGTACGAACGTGACCAGATTTACACTAATTGATCTTGATCCCTGTGCCAATGAACAGACATTGTTGCTTTTTGGGGTCTCTGCGGTGGCTGCAGCTGCTGAGTTTCAGGTGAAACCAAGGGACAGAAGGTGTTGTCATGGCTTAATTTCTCTGCTGTTCTCCTCCAATGCCTGCATTGTGCCTACTGTGTGGGACCTGGGATGTATATAATGTCAGTAAATCCAGGCAGGTAGAATTCTGAGAGATGGAAGCTTGCCAGGGTTTTGGGGTATATAAGTCATACAAAACAGGTGAGGAAAGGTGTGGAGCGACACAAGCAAACAGTCTCTCTGCACCTACTTTTTACATTAATAGAGCAGATGAACTGCTTCAGAATGGTTTAAAAGGCCTAGTGAGGCATATGCTTATTTTTTGAGCGCTTTTTGGAACGCAGATATTTCTGTCGAGTATGGAAATGTATTAAATGTTGTAAGTGCATCTTCTTGCACATGATAGATTACCTTGTTTGCTTGAGAAAGTGGTCTGCTGTTTACATACCAAACTCTGTAGTGTAACAGTTGCAGAGAAACCATTTTGTTGGGCTCTTGTTTTTGGTTGCTACTTAATGACTTTGTGGTGATTGAATATCAGATATTGTTGCAAATGCATTTCTCTTTTTTCCTTCCCATTTGTTTAAGGTAGTATATTTAAGCTGATTATTACATAATCTGAGTCCTTACATACATTATCTATTCTATTCTATTCAACGTGTATTAAGAAATGCAGATTTTGAGTTTGTGATCAGATATATGAACTAAGGAGTTAGATTTCTGACTTTATGAGGAAGAGTTCACTGTCTTCTTTTAACTTGTCTTGAAGTACAAATAAGGAAAACCTATTCACTATAATTACTGAAATGCAATATGTTTATGTGCCTTATTAATGCATAATAGTTATGGTGGCTTTACAACTTTTTCTTCTTTTTCCATTGGAACAGTGTGTCTGGAAATTATTTCACTGTAATAAAGAATTGGACAGATAATATTTCACTGTCTAGATAAAAAACAATGGGAGTTAATTTATGGCATTTCTCTCTTGAAGCAGTGTCCATAAATGAGATCTCCAATGGCTTCAAACAGCCATTTCTTATTCTTGTGAGACTCTTTCCCTGATGGGGTCTTGCCAAGAGTTGTTTCTGTTGCTGTAGAAAAGGAGATGGGTGAGGACCATATAAATAAAAGCTGAGTTCTCGCTCGCATAAATTGTGTGGGAGTTTCTAGTCTTTGCGGGTTTGAGATAACTGGGGGGGGGGGGGTAACTTGCATTCCGCTTGACGTAACTGTAAATGGGCTCTTTTACTGCAAAAGTAGTGCCTTTAAAACGTTCTCCCGCTTTCCAGACAATAATGAGGGAGCTCAGCTGGTGTCTCATCAAGCAGCCAGGCATGCCTGTTGGCTCCTGCTATCCTCAGGAATCTGGTGCTTAGAAAGAACTGGGATGGACTTTTAACATTTGTTTGGTATAAGGTGTAAAATTCTGTGTCTTCAAATATATTACCTGGAGATGTTCTAGGGTCATAATAGAGTTTAAAGTTTTCTATAGATATATTCTTTGTAAGTAAATACTACTTTTACTTTATTTAACCATCCTAATTATTTTATCTGCAGCCTTTGCCAGTATAGTATGAGAAGGGACAGTGAGAATGCAAAATGTAGTTAACGAAGACCCTACATGCTACTTGGTTAAAGAATTATTAAGTTCATTAGTGTAGACAAGAAAAACAGCATATTCCCCAAAAGTATTTGCAACTTGGAGAAGACTTGGAGAGGCTATTGTAACCCATTATTGTGGTTAGCAACACTGATAGAGCAACTGAATACAGTAATACTTGAAGCAAATGAAGTGTAGAAAATATTTCAGAACAGTGTATTTATTTTAAAAATACATACATAAAATTAGTTTTACCGAAATAAACTAAGTTCTTATTAAAATAAAAATAAATACCAAAACCAAAGAAAAAAGTAAAAGCTTTAAAATCATTACAAATGGTATATGATAGAAAGTCAGCTCAGTACATCTTCTACACTAAGTTGAAAATCATACATTTATTGAAAAGAATAGTAATTATGAATGGGTTGATAGGAAAAATGTAAGAATAGTAAGGTCTCTGCTCACTGGATTGCCTTTTCTGTCTATATTTTCACACCACTCAATTTAGAAACAAAACTGGAGTATTAAAAAGGTAACAAAAATGTTTAAGGCACTGTTGAATATAAACTAAAAATAAGAGTGTGCTTCCAAAATGCTGGAATTTCCCTGTCTGGGTATACCACTGAGGATGAATGGTAAAAAAATTATCTGTTTTCTTCGCTGCGAGGTGTGAAAGGATCTATACTTCTCAAGAATCGTACCCTGGGGTGGGTTATGGGTTACTGTATTCCTTTATCCACATCTGGTCAGCAAACTTCCTTTCCCTTACTTACTGTTATGCAAAGGTCTAGGACTTGAGAGAGGAGAAGTCTAAGGTTCTGTTTAAGGACACAGCCCTCTATGTTTTAGGCAGCTGTAGTGTGATATTTCTTATCAGAGGGAAAAGAAATACTGTTGCTGCACTACAATTGCGCCAGTCAGTAAATGCCGTTTGCTCATTAGTGAATGTTTCTTCCTATTTGTGCTCTCATTTATAATGTGAAAGCAATTCAGACAACCTCTGCAACCGTGGAGCAAATGAGTAGCTGACAGGCTTACTTTTAACAATGCATAGCTCAAATTGTTGTTTTCTTAAAATAGGCTTCATATTTTTCCTCAAATCTCTGGTAATTCCTTGCAGATGTTTGTTGTATTTTGCCACATTTTCAAATGGAAACATTTGATCCTTCAAAAGAGATAATGAAAGTTAAAACAAAAAATTCATGCTAACAAACTAATGCCCACATATGGTAACCTGTTAGAGGAAAAGGAAGATAAAAAACTCTTTACTTGCTCTCAGAGTTTGCTCAAGACCTGTGCTACCTGGAGCTAAGCTGGTCCAGATGATGAGATGGTACACATTTGGAGAAGTATCCAAAGATTCAAATTTTTCTCTGTCTTTTTTTTTTTTTTTTTTAAGCAGCAATTTCAGCATCAGTTTGTGACAGTCATAGTTTCCTGTCTTTTCAAGAACTGATATGAAGACTGAGAATGATCATCCTCATTAGCAGTGTTAACACAAAACTGATTTGATTGAGTTGATGCAGGGACCTGAGTTTATACTTTATTGCAGTTGCATTTCAATTTGACAGAAATTATTTTTCATTAAAGCTGAGCAGGAATAAACTATGCCAGAGCTGAGATAAATATTGGCACAGGGCTCTTTAATGTTTTAAAAGAACATGTTTTACAGTAGTGTGAGTACATGCCTACAGTGAGGGAAAATGTGGTATGTTTTTCTTCCACAAAGGTACAACAGTCCTAGTGTGGTACTTGCCAGTGGGTTTGCTCCTATCAGCATATATTGGTTTTTTATACACACACAGTTCCTAAGAATGACAACATGGGAGTGTTTGGGATGTATTGTAAGATACTTTCCATGCTCATAGTTAATTCCATAAGTGATCCATTGCCTCATATTTAACAGGTACATCTAAGCACTATTTTAAATGGCTGCCAGACATTATTAATTATGCGGATGGGCATCTGTAAAACATGAAGCGTTCATAACAGTCCTGTGAGAAGGCTGGCTAGGAGACACACCTGTACAGTGTGCTTTTTCTCATCAGAGTAGTGTTTCTGGGCTCAGACAGCGACCCCTGAGCACCGTGCTGAAGAGTTTGAATTAGCTCTAGAGAAGGATGCTACAGTATCTCTGTGGAATTCTCCTTCTCCTGATGAGTACAGTTCAGCAGCTGAACAGTTTTGTGCTGATAGGTAAACTCTCTGAGCTGACGTTAGAGTTGCCGTGTTGAGAGGTCATAGGTGGCACAGGTCATAAAAATAGGAAGCCAAAGAAGGAAGGAAGCCTTTCCTCTTCACCTTTCCGTGGATCAGTAAAGACTCTTTGTCAGTACAGTGTCTGGTTGATCACAGTGGAAGATTCACAAGTGATAAAGTGGTGGTGTCCTCCACATCTGCGGTCCTGAGTTGTGAAGGAAAACTCAGCCCTGTTTCACGCAGTGGAAACAACTTTCTGATCCTTGGTTGCAGCGTGATTATCACAGAATATGCTGAATTGGAAGGGACCCACAAGGATCATTGAGTCCAACTCCTCGCCCTGCACAGGACCATCCCCATGAGTCACACCACGTGCCTGAGAGCATTGTCCAAACACTGCTTAAACTTTCCTGGGTTCCAGTGCCCAAACACCCTCTGGTGGTATTTTTCTAATATCCAACCTGAACTTCCCCTGACACACCTTTAGGCCATTCCCTTGGGCCCCGTCACTGATCACCTCAGAGATCAGATCAGTGTCTGCCCCCTCTCTTCCCCTCGTATGGAAGTTGCAGACAGCAATGAGGTCTCCCCTCAGTCTCCTCCAGGCTGAACAGACCAAATGACTCTTGTGCAGTGATTGTCTGCTGCGTGTACAGAAGCAGATGTTTTCTGCTCCTGATGTGTTTGAAAGACAATTTAATAATAAATTAGTAGTAGTGTCTCAGTGGTTAAAGCACCTGCTGAGGTTGCAGAAAATCTGTATTCACTATCTTCATCTTAAGGGGAGATTGATTTCCTATTTCCTAACAAAGTGATTTAGTCATTGACCTATTTTGAGTAGGTGTACTTAATAATTTTATTAAATTTTCAGAGTTGAGGCCTAGAATGCAGTTAATTTTTTTCGGGAAATTAGTGAATCAGCTGTGCTTATGACTGTTTAAATGTTCTGTATGGAACAGAAGTATCAATGGCAGAAATAGAGGGGAAACTTCTTTTAGAATTATTTTATACTCTAGAATTAAAGAAACAATAGTGGGAGGCCTTGGTTTAAATCTGTAATCAGTGGTTGATGAGCTAAACTTAAAATGGGAACACTTACCACAATATAAGTTAGGTTTCTCAGGCTGTTGTCTTGCCAATGTTTAAATAATTCTGTAAAGATTCTGCAACACCCTGCACTACATATTCTCAATTACTGTGGTGGGAACACTTTCCTGCAAGGTAAAAGAATTGGATTTTAGTTTCCTTGAACAGAAAACCCAGACCCTTGACCTTGCACTTCTTGAATTTTATAACCCTTGTATTTTCAAACAAAAGGATGATAGTATCAATGCTTCAGAGGAACTATGAATCTTACATTTGCTTTTTCATATTTTACTTTAAAAATACTTGAAGACTGGGGTTTGAGATGAATCCCACTTAAACTCAATGTTATTGCTAAAACAAAACAAAACAACAAAAAAACCCCAACCCCCCCCAAACCAAAACAAAAAAAAACCTCAAAATCCAACCCAAACCTAAACTCTAATCAGAACTTGCGTAGCAAGTGCATGACAGATACATTGCTGTCTGAGCTGGAGTTTGAGCAGCGGTGTTTTACACGAGGACAAGTGGAAGAATAATTTCTAAAATGACTGCAACAAGTTTCATCAGAGTTCTTCTACTAGAGACCTCTGAATTACCCAGAGACTCCTTGTTACTACACAAGCCAAACCCTACACCTTAAACCTGAACCATAAGTCAATTGGTAGCTAGTTTAGGTCAGGAAGCACAGGAATAATAGTCCGTAGTTGAGAAATAACCACTTGTGCATAAACTGCAGTTGTTTTTATTTTGCAGCTGTGATATAGCCAACTTGAAAATAACAGTGTGAACAAAAGTAGTGAGGCCCATCTGGAGTTTAAAGAAAAGTTAATAGTAAGTTATAAGAGGAATGCACTGCACACTTGCTGTGACTGAGAAATATTTGCTATGCTAATGGCAAGAGAAGCAGTTATTTTTAAGTTAATCAAATTCAGCTTTTCTTTTAATACCCTTTGGTGTACAGAGCAGGTTACCTAAAGGTGCAATTCTAAATCTCTGTAGAGGGGTTCTCATGGAGAGCAGATGACCTTATGGAAATTACAACATGTAATTCATCATAGTTAATGTGGGTTTAGACTAGTTGACTGGCAAGGTCTCACTCGTATGCAATTTGATAACAGGTTCCCATTGTCAGTAATAATTTATTCAAAAAAGGGAAGTTATAATATGCTTATTAGCTCTCATCCACATATAAAGCAGATAATTTTTTTAGTCAAATGTCTAACGTGTAATTTACAAGGATCTTGAAAATGCATTTTAAAAGCGCACGCGGTTTCTAATTATTTGTGGTAATCTTAATGTATTGAACTAAGATTTTTAAAATAATTTGTAACGTATTTGTAGTACATCAACATCTTTTATAGAAGCAAAATCTCTCTTGTTCAGTGTTCTTTATCTTATTTTTTATTTCCTTTAATTCGAACCTCAAAATTGAGGTGCTTTAACTACATTATAGACGCTTGGGTTTTAAGGCAGTTGAGGTGATGACAACTGGTTAGACTTTTATTTAAACAAACTTCTGTGCTGTAATGCTGTTCTACTTGTGTTTGTATTATTAGAAAGACATAGATCTTGGTCTTTATTGTATCTTTGAGATTCTTATGTAGTCTTTAATCACATGGTATCCTGTAATTTTTCCGTTCTACATTCTGTATGGAATACACCATAAGCACTTGAAGGAGTGTTTACTTAATATTACACTTTGTCTCTCCTCCAGTAGAAGGTTCCATGTTTTCTCTACTGTATTAGGTCCCACTCAGAAAACAAAGGGATTCCTCCCCTGCCCCTAGCCATAGAATTTTTTTGTTGTGCTGAAGTAATTTTCATGGCTCTGGGAGATAGTGAGGTGATTTTTTTCCCAGTTTAAAGATGAGCAAGGGAAAGGCATAGACAGGAGTACATAGAAGTACCTGATGACTTTAGGAATTCAGCGTGGAACATTTGGGTTCTGATTTTTCAGGATATTTAGCATTTTCTATCTTGAAAACAAAGGATTGACTTCAAATTCACTGTAAATGCAAGTGGAGCAGTAGAGTTCAGATGGGTCTGTGTGACATTCCCAAAGATACTTGAAGCTGTATCACTCCTCAGCTGTTAGTGCCTGTTTTAGTCTTGTACTTACTGTTGAACTGTTGCAGGGCTATAACTAGGGATAACAATAAGGGGTGAGAGAAGCCTCCACTGTGAATAATGCGGGTTTATTCTATTCTAAAAGTAAAAAAAAATAAAAATCTGATGATATTTGGAAAAAAGTTTTACCACTGACTTTCCTGTCCTCCAATTTTAAAAAGTATTTATCTAGCACCTCGTAGAATCTCTGCAGTACAGATGGGAGGATGATCCAGTGTAATGCCTGAAACCTATTTGTTTACCTGAATTTGTGAGCTAATTCTTTCTTCTACTGTTTTTTTAACTGTCTCATGCCTCATACGCTGTGCACGTTATAGATGATGCAATAAATAAGCAGGAACAGGTCAGACTGTGCTATCCTTCCTTGTGTCATTCTGATTGATCCATTCATCCTTGATTTGAATGAGGCATAGGTTTATTTTTTTAGAGAAAATATGACACAGAGTATTATCATACTCCAAGGTGTATTCACAGAGAGGCCAAGCTGAAGATTATAGGCAACCCTCTCTGTCACTTTCTAAATTTAATGCCAGATTATTTTTAACCTTAATGCTCTTTTAACTTTGAGCCTTCTTCTATGCATGTAGTAGCTTTCACTTTCTAAAAAGTAAACTGCAGTTGAATTTTGGGGATCTTTTGTGTGTGTGACTCAATGTAACTCACTTGTAGATGAATCTTAAAACCATTTAACAGCTCTGTCAAGGGCTTGTGCCTTACGCCGCCTCCTCGCTCCTGGGGCAGAACTGCAGGGATTCTCTCTGCTTTCTCTTGCATTTACACCAGTGGCACTTAGCCTGGCATGCTGTTAGGATGTTTAATGTGCTTGTCCTGTTTTCAAGTGTGCAGATACTCAAATGTGGGTAGGAAAACAAAACTAATGAAGTGTTTGATTTTCAGATGTTTAGCAATAAGCTTCAGAATCATTTCTCCTGCCCAGGGATCTCCTGAACCTATTGCAGTTTGTGTTTGCTATTCTGCAGTGAATCTTGAGTTTTTGTTCATTCTCTTCTAGAGTTCATGTAAAATTCTTGCATGCACTGGTCCTTAAGGAGGAATTCAATGCATCTGCTAATTGTTGCATGGAAAAATAGTTTTTTTTTTTTTTATTTTAAACCAGATTCCGACTAGATTTGCCATGTAGGTCCCTGTTCTCTGAATTCAGGCTTATCATAAGTTATTTTTGTTCGCTCTTCCTGCAAAATATTTTTTTTTCTATTTTCACATTTCCCCAGTTCCTTTTGCAGCTTGTCATGTGATACATGTCTTCCAACCTCTTGCATTCCTACCATTTTGCTCAGTGGTTGCATCACAGTTTGAATTTGTATATCCAGTAAGTCCTGAATTCTCCTGAATCTCTCTCCATGCTCCCCCGTGCTTATTTTTGTGTAATGAGTGACCTCAAGTCTGACTCATGATCCCTCTGCATCAGATGCAGGCAGTTTCTTCTGCTGTGTTGAACAGGACATGGGCTTCTTTCTCTCTAGTATATGGATCTAATTCTTGTGTGAATATTCACTTTATGTAGGGAAGTAGGTGGCAAGAGCTCTTGCTGGTTTAGTTGAGTATGTGTGAAATCTCTTTGATGCTGTAATGAATGGGACTGGGACCTCTTTGGAAGGACAGAAACCATTCTCCCATCTCCTGGGAGAAGACTATTTGCCATGGCCAAGGGCTTTGACTCGTGAGATCTCAGTGTTGGCTGCCAAGTGTCAGCCTTACCTTAAACTGAGAGACTGCAAGTTAAGAAAAGGAAGTAGTGACTTTGCAGTGCAGGCAGCTCTGCACAGTCCCTTCTAGTTCCTAGGAGGCCTTTGGTCCTTCTCTGAGGCCTCGCTCACTATGTCGCTTGAATTATATAAATCCTTACATCCAGGCATTAAGAATGCAGTGGCAGCTTTATTTAATAAAGCCTTACTTTGTGCTCTCTCATCCAGCTGTGAATATTTTTTCCCCTAGAATCAACTGTCCCACATGATGGAATCCTGAAGTTTTTGTTTAATTTAAAGAAATTCTGAAAATTTTTTTTTCCCCCCATGTAACTCCAGACGTGCATATTCTAACTGTCATTTTTGTAGATGCTGAAATATTGTGGATGGATTTTCATGGGTGGCAAAATGTATATGCCTGGCACAACGGTATTCCAAATTTGATATTTTTGCTCCCAAAGCATGGAGCTGTAAAAAATTTCTGCAAAACAAGCTTTCCAGAATTTTGTTACCCATAAGCTAAGCCATTTTGGCTGTTAGCAGAGAGAAGTTGGGGGGAAAAAATGATCTGAGGCAGATAGTTGGCTTGGAAAATGGCATTCAGAAGCTCTGAAATTTCACAAGACTGTAAGAACAGAGAGCAGCAATCTCTTACAGCAAAGATCCATAGTCCCCAGTGCCAAAAGCAGCATACAAGTCAATTTGAATAATATGCTTTTTTTGCATAATGTGATGTAGGTCTGAGGTGCAGCCTTTTGAGGGAAGCATGTGTGAGATGTACTTGTTCCCGTATCCTGGCTTTTTCCTGGTTCAGCACTGATACATGGCAAATGGTGGCAGTGGTCAGTGGTGTCTGCTCCCAGTTTTCACAGGCGTGTAGGGCTTCTAATTTGAGACACAGAAGTGGGCTGGTGCTCCACTTTGTTACAGATTGCCCCCGAGAAGGGAAGTGTCAGGCAGCTTTGGTAACGGGTTTGCTCCTGTCTTTGCATATTGCTCCTTTTTGTGTTCTAAATCTCCAGCCAAGGTTTTAACTTAGTTCTGTGTTTAATATCTTCAGCAATTCTAGAATAGATTCTGAGACTGCTTTTAGATGGGATCTGTTGTTCGTGTAAAGAGCTGTATTAAAAGTAGTGGATTTAATGAAAAATACAGTCCAGTTTTTGTAATGTAATGACTTTTAACAAGTAAGGGAAACAAAACTAGTTTCATTTACAGTGTATTGGCTGTTGTCACTATATTAAATGTTATACTGGTATTTCTGAAAAGTTGCTCTCTCAGTAATTTAATCATCTTAACAACCTAAGCCCATGCAGGGGTACAAAGTTCAGTATTGCTTGTCTTTAAAAGAGCAAGTTCTGTTTTGAAGCTATTTAAAATGCTATTCTAACAACAGCAGTTAGAAACAGGAATGCTAAAATTAAAAATTTTAGGCATGCTAATTGATTGTATTATGCAGGTAGGTTGTGAATTCTTAATTATATGGTTTTTAATAAACTGTCTGCTATTGGTTTTGTGTAGATCATCCTTTGCAGGCTGGAAGTGCCAAGTGCAGGAAAATTCAATGAATGATGTGGACTATTTCAGCTTCTTGTTTTCAACCCTTATAGGTAATCCATATGAATGTAATAATTCAGAATTAACAAAATAGAATTTGTTTTGATTGTAAATTACTGAATTTATTCAGAGTTAATGGTGTAGGAAGTACTTCCTGAAAGTAATTCTGATCTTGTTATATTTTTTTTGATATATCTTTTTTTTCTCTTAATCTGACTTCTGATACCCCATATTCATACTTTTCCATTTGGGCTGAATATTTGCATACTTTTTCTTCATTCTAGCAACTTTCTTTGGAAAGTAAGAGAAAAACCTAAATTCAGCGTATGACATGATCAGATTTTTTTTTCCTAGTTTGAAGTAGATGCCTTTTATTGGCTCATAACAATATAAATGAGTGCCTTTGGGATTTCCTGTGAACATGCTTACGCTATTAAAAACATTCCATCAGAATAAAGTAATCAAAGTACGTTGAAGTGAGCTGCCCAAGGTCAGCATGTGAGCAGAATTACTTCTGCTACTCTATTCTTACTCAGCTATAAAAATAGTTGCATTATGTGGTGATGCAACTTTGGGAAATTACAGTGGTTAAAGTGGCGCAATATTACTAAGAAATAATTTCCAGTAACTTATGCTCTGGTAAAAAATAAAGTGGCTTTTCTTCATCACCTCTGTTATTTATAATGTTCAGCTACTTTGTTTTCGAAAATTAACATTTTGTTCCTAAAACGTTGAAAAGAGTGCTGTCCTGATAACAGAGAAAATGGAAGCAAAGCCAAAGTGACATCCTGTTTTACTAAAATATCTAATACATGGCTAGAAATAATAAACCGAATTTTTTTTTTTTTTTTTTTTTTTGTAACCCTGAGGTTGTGTTAGGTTACTAAGTTATTGTGAACAGATGTCAAGTATTTTGCATTATACCTGGGTTTAATTTTTTTAAAAGATTCATATATTGAAAATAGCATAATTTTTGGCCTCTTGAAGTTATTTTTTTATACCAAATTATAGTTTAAATGGGTATGCCATTGATTTTTCAAATATTTTTGTTTCCTTTCAGAAGTCAACAACTGTACTTTGATATACTTAATTTAAAATACGAAGCAAGAGCTTTCAATAAAAAATCGTTATGCTGAGATAATTTAAAAGACAGTGTTTGTCAATGATGCTGTTGAAGTAGAACACTGCTTGGCTTGTTTTGTGATACTGTTGTACTGCTTCTCTTTCCCTAGGGTTTTCAAGAGAGGAGTTGACTAGTCTCCAGGGCATTAGAGGAAAACCACACATTAGCCAGACACAGCTTTCACCTATCCGTCTTTACCTAACTGATCTGGACCAGTTTTTACACCACTGGGCTGTGACAGAGGTAATACATCAGCACTAATTCTAAATGACAGCATACAAACTCCGAGTGCTCTCCGTCCCTTTTCCACAGATGCCTAAATCTTGTTGAGATTTGAGTTGAAAAAAAAAGAATGAAAAACATAACAGCTGTCAAACAGCCAACATTTTTCTACAACCATCAGATAATATTTTGGAGGAAGCTGCTTCAGAAGTTGAATATTCAGACACGTAGGATGCAAAGCAGTACTCATGGAAAAAACTGGTAGAAGCCTTGATGGAAATTCTTAAACACTAATAAGATTAGGACCAGCAATACGTTTCAGCTTTCAAAAGCAAAGTAATGGTGAAAATACTAATACAAAGAGTTTTCTTGGAGAATAAATGGCACTGTTAATTAAAAAGCACTTGCATTAAATAAGGTTTCAAAAATTTGGCATGGGTGATTATTTAAAATAACTTTGGATGGTTAGTTAATAAATATGTACTGGAATTAGAAACTTCACTGTGACTTCTGCACCCGTTCTAAGATTGTATGGGCTGAAAGCTTAATGTTATTGTTAGTTCTAAAGGGATTTGAGCCGCCAGATTTTATTCAAAACAGGTGCATTAGTCATCTTTCTGGCTCAAGTCTTTTTATTGTTTGGCTCAACAGAAACCACTTTAAGGTGTGAAATCATGTTTTAATGACATGCCAGTTTGACAGTACTTTTAAAATCATAGTCGTGAATTCAGAAAGAAGAGCGAAACAGAAGGCTTTAGTTGTACATTTTTTTGTGGCAGTATTTTTGATTCAAAAAATGGAACAGTAGATGTTTTCTAATTCATAATGTTTAAGTGATAATGTACTGAAACTTATGATAGTCCGAGACACACACTGAATGTGTGCTGCTATGTATTGGAAAGTATTTTAAGCAAGGTTGTTGTTTGGTACCGTGACTGACACACATTATTTGATGTCCTGACTTTAGTCATTTGGCATGTGGAGCAGCTAAACTTTGTAATTTGTTTTGCTTTGTCTCTTCTGGACAGTAATGAAGCGTTTTCTCACTAAAAATACCTTTCATCAGTATTGAAAGACCAGAATGCTCTCTCTACCTGTCCTGTTCCTCTGTGAATGCACCAGAGTGATTCCTTGTTTCTCAAAGAGGTAGCCCAATCCCATACAGCATCTGAAGGATTTATATATATATACACACCATACCTGCTTCTGAAAATGTCACCTCTTGTCTCTTCTCCTTCCTCTTTTTGCTTCTGTCCCACAAATCTGTCAAAGTTGGTTGTGAAACTATGCAGTTAAAATATTTTCACATAGGGAAGAGTGAGGTAGTTTGATTCCTTTTTTTGTGCCTTTGGGTTTGTGGTTGCAAGTTTAGGTTATTTCTTCTACTGCTTTCTTTTCAGTGTTTTGGTGCCAGCAAGGGTGGTTGGTATTTTCAGAAACTTGAGACTTGCTTTTGTTAAAGTACCTTTCCTTAGGAAAGATCCAAGGTGCTCTCTCAGGTTCTCAGAAGTGGATGGCAATCATTAAGCAAAGAGCTGGATGTTCTTGGTTAGTAATGAAAGATGATTTGGACATCCTGTGGAGCATTGCACTACTTCTGCAGTTGTGAGTCAGTCTGAACTCTTTTCTGGAGACTTAATTTATGAAAGAGAGAATAGCTACAAAAATCCCATGCATCAAAAATCTGTGTGAAGAAGGGTTGAAACCTTCTAGACCCACCTGATGTTGTAGGCTCTTGACCAAACGGAGTCCTGAACCGTTGCTTTTTCCCAGTGGGAGTGGTCCAACACTTGAATAAGTAGCTTAGAGACATTGTGGTTCCCATCCAGGGACATACTCAAAAGCAGGCTGGACATGTTGTGTGGTGAGCTGCTCTAGCTGACTCTGCTTGAGCAGGAGCATTGGGTTAGAGGAACTCGAGGGTTTTCTCTCCAACTTCAGTGATTCTGTGATTGTTTGAAAATTCCTCCCCTCAGAAAAAACCCAGAACTTTTGTTTCCCCATCAACAAGTCTCTTAGTTATTTTTGCTTTTGAGATTATTTTTGATTTTGCTTAATCAGATTCACTGTATGGAGAGGGGGTTTGTTACAGTTATATTTGATCCGAAAGTCAAACTATTCCTGTTAAATGCTTGCCAGGTATTGCAATGCTGTTTGGAGTGTTCCCCCCAGATTTGCTATTTTTTCCGCACAGAATTTGTGAACAAAAAAGTAGGGGCACCTCTTCAGTAGCTTGCTTTCTTACTGGAGAAAAATTAAGATATTCTTTCCTCTTACCTGGTAACAATGGTGTCTGGCATATGTGTTTGTGTTGCAGTGAAAAGTGATCATCAGTATTAAGACAACCATTTCCTTTTATGAATCACAGAATTCCATTCTCTCTTTTTTTTTTTTTTTTTTTTTTTTTTTTTTTTTTTTTTTTTTTTTTTTTTTTTTTTTTTTTTTTTTTTTTTTTTTTTTTTTTTTTTTTTTTTTTTTTTTTTTTTTTTTTTTTGTTTGCTTGTTTGTTTGCTTTTGATTTCAGATGCAGTTGTAGATATGGTAAATGATACATAAACAAAGCTATGCTGAAGTTACCATTTCAGTTTTTGGATTACTTGTTTCTCTGTGTTCAAATATCTAATACAGCACTGTATTGATTAAGTTTTAAGGTTTTTCATATTTTCCTTGTTTCAGCCAACCTCCAGCATGTTGACCAATATTGTATTTAATGCTTAATTTGTGAAGACAATACTCTGGGGACTGTAGTCCATAAAAACTTTGAGATTTGGAGGCTGGACAATTTTTAAAACCAAGGAGGGAAAGGTAAAGAGGGGAAAAAAAAAAAAAAAGGAGAGAAAAAGCCAGACTTGGAAAAAAACCTTTCAGTTCAAGATTTGCCACAAGCTGCACAGGAATACTTTCTGTAGAGCAAGTAGTCTCCACTAGGTACTGAACAAGCTACTCCGCTCTCAAAAGAAAATAAACAGCTACAACAACAAAAAAAATACAGCCAAAGACAAACCCCAGAGCTGCAGCCTCTGGGTAGAAGAAAACTGCCAGCAAATCACAAGGCTCTTCTAGGGTATCTTGCAAGACAGTGTGATGTGATGGTTCTCTGTTCATCAGGTTTGAGGGAGATAGGTTTGGAGACTGCTTTCTTCTAAGTTGTCATAGTTCAAGGTGTGAGGCAATTTTGGAATCAAAATAGTTTTAGTTGTGACAGAAAATGACTTTATTTAGATAAAGAAGTGCTACAGAAAATAACAAACCCCACCTTGAATTAATCATGCTTTTGATAGAACTGGGCAGAGTGCACAGCTTCTGAATGCTGAATCTTTCATGTGTTCCCTTGCTGGATAAGGAAGTTTATGGTGATGCTGTAATGTTAAGCAAAATGTTTGTAGTCATTTAAAATGCTTAGTAAGTGAGAACTCTGCTCGTTGGCTGCAGAGCAGGGAGCATCCAGGCCGCTACTCTGTGCTGGGAGTTGTTAATTTAGTAGTTCTCATTGTGTAGTTGTAATTCCGAATTTCCTCATAATGGAAAAGTATTTCATTATGGATGGAAATAAATAAGGAACTCTGATGGAATGAGGATTTGTTGGCCTGGTTTCCTATGAATAAATATGATTAGTGATCAGATTCCTATTAGCCCTTCCATCTTCCTCTTTCTTCCACCTCATTTTTTCGAAAACACTGGCTACTTTTTGGCTCTCTGCTAAGAAGACTGGAGAAGGGTCCCAGGTATGGTGCGTCTGTAGGAGGCCACAGCTTGTTGGCTTTTGCTCACTGCTCAACTCTGTCTCCAAACCCAGAGGAAAGCAGTCCCAGCTTTCTGTCTCTAACTGTGCAGGGAGTGGTCTGTGTTTCTAATGATAAAGAATTGTAAGAGGGATTTAATGTATAACATGCGCAGGCCAGAGATGTGGGAGAAGAAAAGGTGTGTCTCTGGAGAAGGAGCAAGTTCTGCAAAGAAAAAGAATTAACTCGAGGCATTTTTCAAACAGCACTTTGGACTTCTGGAGTGTTATTATAGCCAGTGCACTTCATAGCATGTGGATAACAGTAATTGGTAAAAAAAACAAGCAAATGCACTTCTGGTAGGAACTAATGTTTTTAAGTGGTTTATAACAAAATCTGTTTTGAGATGGATACTGTGTGGAACTTTTTTTTTCGTCTCAAGAGTGGTAATTGGTATAGAGGAAATCTGAAGCCACATTACTTTTTGTGGAAGCTTTTTAGTGGTCATTTTCACTTAAGGAGCAATGCTTAAGAGAATTGTCCCTTTAAATGCTATTGTGCACGGCTATAAAGGTTAGTCTTCATGATTTGTCGAAAAGATTTGTTAAATGTGAGGACCTTGGTCCCTTTTCTGGAGCAACTTCTTCTTAAAATTACTTCTGTCTTGTTAAAGCCAATTATTTAAAAGCATACCACCGTAGCTGAAATAAATGGGACTCCAGAATAAATGGTTGCAGCCTGAGGGAAGAGACTTTCGGTCTAGGCTCATTTTAACTGTGCCTGTAGTGTTTGTCGGTAATATTGTTCACTCCCCTGTAACTGAATTGCTCTTGCCAGTATCAAATGAATCAGTGCCCAAAGAAATGAAGAGTTTAACAGGGTAACCGTGTATACATGGTAATTTCTGTTGTAATATTTGATGTCTGTGATGGCTGAACGTTTCTGACGGGGAAGGCAAACGATAATTTGAAGGTTTGCTTGAAGTCAAGATTGTAGAGCTGTATCGAGCACATAACTGACTTGAAGAAATAAAATATTCAACCAAATGTTCAAAATGTTTAAGAGCAAACACTAGGGAAGGTCAGCTGCTTTTAAAAGCAGTCTTGAATTCAAAAACCTTGGGATGCATGTAATGAAATATACTAATCCGTGTCAAAAATGGATAAGCCTTGTGAAATACAGTTGGGAAAGCTGTATCTGCAGTGATATGCTATGAAAAATTACAGTAAATCAATAAAGATAGCAAGTCAATGCATGTAAATTAAAAGCCCTGCCAGGAGATTTGTCTTGAAGTAAATGGTGGTGTTGCAGTGCTGTAGCTTGACTTCATGCAGAGATTAACGCTTAAAAAAAAAACCACTAAATTTTTAACATGTAGAGATTTTGAGTTGAAGTTCCTGAAAGATTTCAACTTGTTGTCTTTATTGAGATCTCCAGGTCAGAGTTATGTTGGGTGGAAAAAGCAGCTGATGGTAAATAAACTTCCTTTTAAATTATATTCCTTCTAAACAAGGAGTATGCTATAATTTTAAACCTCTTTAAGGTGAATTAAAAAATTCCATATAAGCCCACTAGTGTTTTGTAAAAACTGCATCCTATCAGTAGTTTAATGTTTAGAAATGAAAATATTTTTTTTCTTGAAAAGTAACGCAAAGTCTAAAGAAACAGAAAGTATTCGAGTAATGCCTTTAATAAATCAATAAAGCTCTTTTTCAGAGGTCTCTTCCATAGTTTTCTTGAGACATAAAACTTAAACCCAAACCAAACCAAAATCCACCAAAACTAGCCCCCACCAATAAAACCCAAACAGCAAAACACGAACTCCCAGAAAGTCAAACTTGATCTTCAGGCCAGAGCTCCACCACACCTGCATCGTATATTTCCAGCATATCCTGAGATACCGTGGAGCTGGGAGCTCACACCCTACTGCATGTAACTAATGTCAGTTAACATCTGCACAGTTACTGTGCACTGTGCTTTATATTCATATCCTGGCTCAAAAAGACAGGCATTGTGGGACGAGCTATGTGTAGTGTTTTCCATGTTTTCAGGCCCTTTTGTTTGGAGAAGGGGCAGACAGGTGAGTTTGGAGACCTGTACATCAGATGTTCCTTTGAGTGTGCTGCACGTGGTGTGACAGGGAGAGATCGAGAGAAGGAACAGTTGGCCATGGTGACATTTTATAGCTGTGAGGAAGCTGCAGAGCTGTGAAAGAAGGACTTTATTATGGCTGCAGGAGGATGAAACAAAAGCTTCTTGGGTAGCAAAGCTCTTTTGTGGTGTCCTTTCTTTGAGTTGTGTTAGTAAAGTGGCTCTGAGAAGAGAACCAGACCTGTGCTGTTTTTCAGGTATGGCTTTGTCTGCTCCTGGATAGAACATTAGCTGTTGAGCATAAAACCTGGATTTGCTGATAGTAGTATTTTCAGGAATGCCCCTCGGTTAGTGAGCCAGTGGGATTGTCTCTAGCCCGTAGTTCTCTGCCTCCTGACACCAAATCTTGCTGATACCCAGATTTAAATATGTGATCACAGTGCTGCACAGGAGGTGAGCAGGGGTGATTGCAACTCACGTATTTGTGTCCAGCGGTGTTTCTGAGCCAGCAGCAGGACATGAAGTGTGTCTCATAATCCTAAGTCTTTGGAAATATGTACTCTATCAACATGTGGGATGCCATACATGTTCTTAAGCATTTGTAATTCTTAAGTAAGTTTTTGTAATCCCATTTTGCTGCCCTGAATGTAAAATTAGCACTGTGGTGTTCTTTTTCTTTCCCGTTACTTGCCTATGTAATATTCTCCTGCAGTCTCTCTTCCTTCTTTTTGGCTTTTTCTTTTATGAACTTAGGTTTTATTTTTTTTTTATTACAAATGTGGGGGGTTTTCATGTGGGTTTTTTATAGTTTTTTAAATCCTTCTTTTTTCTGGAGTCAGTGAATCAGGAATACCTTTCACATCCGCCCCTGTGAGCTTACCCAAGGCAGATGAACAAAGATCTCTTGTTGTATGCAGCTTTCTCAACAACTCAGGGCACTGTTAATATTGCCCTGTCAAATCAATTTATTTCAGAAAGAGAAGCAGCACCTGTCAAGGGAGTACACTGTCTGATAAGCTAGGGTGCTTCAGGGGAAGCTGGCCAAGCTTCAGACAACAAGCTTCATTGCCTGCCCCATCACCTGAAAACTTCTCGTTTTCTACGCTCTGCAGTAACATGTTACACTGGATAGAGTCCCACTCCAAACAGTCATTTCACAAGGGCTTGGGAATTGACTGCAGAACAGCCTGTTACTTTTTACTTACCCATGTTGGAGGTGCATGTCGATGTGAATTGAAAAATATATTTTAAAGTTCACATTAGGATATAGTGTTTAGTAGGTGCCAACTTTTTTTTTTTTTTTTTTTTTTTTTAAATAAAATTACTTCTCTGGGAGTCTGAACTGTCTTTGGTCTGACTCCACACAGTGGCTGGCTAAAATACTTGATCCATTATCTTTCCTCCTTGCTTGGGTTCCTCTGTGTAATCATGCTTGTGTGTGTCTTTAGAGGAAGGTGAGAATTTTTCTTAAAAAAAAAGAGTACTTTGCAGCATGATTAAGCTTGAAATAATATGCAAATTTTCCCTGGAGAGTTACTGGTAAATAGTTCCCTTGAGTCTTTATGAATCAGGATTCCGTCATGTTATGGGAAGCATTGAGGGAATGGGAACAGTTCAACAATGAAAAAAACAGTCTTGGTTCATCAGCCCTGTTGCGTGAGGGCTCAGACTGAGACTGGGATTCCTTGGGTCACCCCAACTCTGTCTTTTGGAGTAGGGAGCATCTTAGTAATGAATTATTCTGATTCTACATACTTCTTTCTTTCCTTTCTTTCTGTCTTTCCTTCCTTCCTTCCTCCCTCCCTTCCTCCCTCCCTCATTCCTTCCCTCCTTCCTTCTCTCCTTTCCTTCCTTTCCTTCCCTTTTTTTGAATTCCCTGTTTTAGTTGACTGCTGTTGAAGTATGTCTTTGGCATGTCAGGCAAGGAGGCCCACGTATAATGATTTCCCAAAGCACTAGAAGGGAACCTGCAGTTGTAGTTGTGTGGCTCGTGAGTGTGCTGGGTAGTTGGGCTTGTCTGATCAGGAAGGTTTGGTTTGAAAACCTGCCAGTGGATTACAGAGCCTGTAGCATTTGCTGAATAACGTTAACAGATAATCCCTGTATTTAAGAGAGTGCTTTACTTTGGGTTAATCTATTCAAGGGGACATTCAAACAGAATTAAAAAGAAAAAAAACCAACCAAACAAGCCACACCCACCCCAGAAATGCTCCTTCTCAGTCCATTCACTTTAGCAATGCTCTGAAACAAAACTACTCTGGCTTTAATCCAAAACTAATCTATGAATATGCCAAAAATGTGATAAATACTAATCAAATGCTATATAATGAATCAGCTGTGACATTTTATTATGGAAATTAAATATCATGCAAAACCTTGCCTAAGGAAAATAAATTGTCAGGGAAAATACTAATTTTCATGTGATAATTAAGTTTCCTATTCTTTTCATTTCCATGTCTCAAAACGTTTCAGTTTCACTTTTTATGAGGCATTTGGTATGAAAGCCATTTCAAGCAGGATTTAATTTATGGAATTTAAAAGAATTGCCACTCCCACTTAATCACAGGAAAAAAGAACTGGAATTAGGGAATGGTGGTACTATTTTGAGAGTCAGAAAGATCTAAAAGGTTGAAGAACTAACCTGGACTACTTTACCACAATCCTTCTAAGCAAGAATGCTGCTCTTCAGTGGTATAATGCCCATTTTCTTTGCCAATTCTGAAAGAATAATGAGTGTCAGTGAATCGTACCTGCAGTGAAAGGCTCCTACAATTTGTCATCTCAAGGAGAACCTCAGTGGACTTGTAGGATTGTTCTAGGGACGTAGTCCTAAGGGTGAATTATTAATTATGGTTTTATTAATAATGAAACTGTAGTTTGCTGGGTAGGCCTGGTGGATTTGTCTTCAAGGTCTTTAGTTTGTTGACCTCTTGTGGGTATGTACTGAATTAAAAGGGATCTCTCTGGCATGCTGTGTCTAATGTGACATGCTCACAAGCATATGGCAAACCCCATTTGTAAACTGCCTAAGCTCTGTCTTATGAGCAACAAATGTCTCCTGCATTTTCCCTTTTCTAACCGTCCTTCCTAATTCCCATCCCATCTGCATTCCCAGCCAGCTATGATCATTGTTATATTTTGTTAATGATTGTTTATATTTGTCTTCCTGAAGTGGTTTTCACCACTGTGTTGTATTTTTAAGTGACAACATCCCTTCTTGGGTATAATTTTGCCAGCCTAGGTAGGTTAAATCCTTCCCATTGATACTTGTAAGACAGGATCTCTCTTTGCGCAATTTTTTTACGTCTGTTTGGTTTGAATTTACCTTTCTTGAAAGTGAATGACTCCTATTTTGCATAGCATGTCAGAAATAGTCTAAGTAGGATGTTACAGAGTGGTATTGAACAGATGATCCATATTCTGTCTGATCATTTCTGTTGGGATTATCTTTATCTTTACATCCTTGAAGTGACATTTGCCCATTTCATGGTTGTGTCACAACCACCTTGTGGTCACTTGTTACTCACAGAATTTTCTCCTCATTTCCAAGTGTTAAACCTCATAGCTGCATGCAGAAGTTTTTATTAGTCTCCAAACACATGACCCACCACTTCCCTTCCACTGAATTTTTTTCTGTAGCTGTTATTCATCAAACCCCTGCGATCTTTTCTATAGGTTAGTCCAGTCCTTCCTGCCTTGGCAGGGTTTCTCAGCTTTGAGCTGTCAGCCGACAGATTCCATCAGTACAGCTTTACCTTTTGTGTTAGTGTTGCTCATTAAAATGCTAGGTCAGATTGGCATCAGAATTTGTCCTTGACGTGACAATCCCCAGTAGTAACCTCTGTCACAGCTTGACTTTATTCCTTGACACTGCTAATACACAGATGTTTTGAGTGCATTTCTTGGGAATATTCCAGAGTACTTGATATTTTATCACTTTCCAATTGCAGTGTACAGAAGCCCTACTATATTTAGGATGGAGTACTCAGTGTTAATATTATGTCATTATAAAATAAATGTATAGTACAGGTATTCAGTACAAGAGTATCTATAAAATTGTCTTTTAAATAGTCCTACTAGTAAAAAAAAACCACTTTCACTACACCTTTAATACTCATTAACACAAGCAATGTCCTTAGAGCGCTACAGTATTACGTTCCACCAGGTAGATGTGTTAAGGGTCTCCTGAATTTGGCCGTCTTAAGCAAGGCTAAGAGCGGGTTTGGCATGTAATTTTGAAAACAGCTGAGTGTACTTTTTTATCACTACACATGCTGCTGCTTGGCCATTTCTGATTAAACCACCACTGGCATCCACATTAGTTAGGGTTGAGTTTGCATACCAGAGGACTTGAGCTGGCCGTTCTTTGCCTAACTTTTCTTCAGCTGGAAATGTTGTGGACGACCATTTTTGACATGGCATGGGTGATGTTTTTTGTTTCGTCGTTATCTCTTGCTTCAGTGTCTTGACCTGCCCTGATTCAACTTAAGCCTGAAAACCAGGACACTATCACAGAATTTACACTCCCTCGGGTCAGACCATTCTTGTGCAAGTTCTTTGGATCTTCCTTCAGTCAGTGAGGTATCTTAGAGGAATGCATTTTGCTTAGTCGAAATATTTGTATAACTCTTGGATTTAAATTCCTCTATCCTTCGAACATCTGGTGTTGCTATTTTCTATGACCACAAACAGAAGATTCCATTCCTCATGTACGGGCTCTTCCATCTTCCTTGTCTTTAGGAAGATAGCACCATTGCTAATGGCCTAACAGTGCACTCGTGCTGTGCACCTTGGCTCTCAAGGGGCTGCAGGTGACACTGGTGGGATAAGCAGTGAATGTGAACAGAGGGAGGACACCCAAGCTCTCTGTCTAGTTTGCAAATTATTGGAATAGATGGGAAGGAAAAGAGGAACAGTGAAAGCCATCTGGCAAGGATTGCAGTACAGCTTAACAGCAGTTCTACTTGAGCTCTGGTTTCTTTACCCAATCTAGAAGACAATATAGCACTTTATGGTAGCTTTTATGGTAGTTTGCCTGATTATGTAAGCACCAGAAAGTCTTTGACAGTTTATAAAACAAGATTTCCCTTTGTAGTATTACATTTTGTATCCTTTTCTGAACATGACATTCTTGGGAGTGTACTGGAAAATAAGCTGGAAATGGATCTTTGCTGCGTTCTTCTTTGTTATATTATTTTTCTGTCCTGTTTCACTGTGATTCTCCTGTTTTGTGCTTTATGAAGTTATTTGGAAATTTGTTTTCTGAAATTCTTCAGCTTCAAAGAAAGGCACTTGGAGGCTTTGTGTAGCTGGATAGAATATTTTTTGCCTTCTGTCACACAGGTAAAATGCAGAAAGCCTCTCCCAAAAATAATAGTGTAGATTTTCATCCCTTTAAATAATGAACAATTTATGTTGCCAGTGTTACTCTTACACACTGTAGAGAATCAGTTACTTTGAGACAAAGCTGCTATGTGTCCCCATAGGTGCTTTGGATTTAGGTCTGTCAGCAAAGTATGACTGCACAGTGAATGATTGCTGGTTGCATTTTGAGTCCTTATATCTAATTTTGTTTTATTAAAACAGATGATCTGCCACAGCTTGTCCACTATACCCTCACAAAGTCAATGTTTTGACATTCTCCAGACTGGCATCTGTAAATATCTGGTAAGTACCATTTTGTCTTCTAGGTTAAAACTTCCTTGCAATAAATTCTCATTAACCCACTAACTGCTTATTCCATATATTTCATGTATAATTCAGCCTCTTTAAAAGTTTTCAACAAGATTAGGGAGAGTTGAAAAACTGTTGGTGTCCAAACTTACATGGATGGTTTTGCTCAGAATTCTGAATACTTCAGCTTGTTTTCAAAATGAAATGCTTCTTCATTTGTTTTGCTTTTCAAAAGAGTGACTAGCAGCTTTAGATGATTTTTTTAGCTCATCAGTGTATGTAAATATCTAAAGGGAGGGTATCAAGAGGAGAATGGATCCAGGAAAGGCACCGTGTAGGCAGCATCCTCCATGGGAACTTATTTAAGCAACCTCATGTACTGGATTTGTATAAATTAAAACATCTGTGTTCACATCATCTTCTGGACTGGCTGCCTAACATATTTCATCAGCAGTGTTGGCTTATTTGATCTTCAGAATGCTTTCTTTACACGTAGACATTGGTCTAGCTTGCTGTCATTATTTCCTATTTGTGGTTGGCCAGGAACATCATTATGGGTTTTCATTATTTAGTGCCTCAATGTCCTGCAGTGTTCAGCAGGGTCTTGGTGACAGCTGTGGTCCATGCAGGAACACCATCCTTCTCCTGCCTCTGCACCTGGCTGGGGAAGGGTCAGCTTGGGACAGTGATTTGCACTCCCATGGCCTTGAACTCATGGCCCAGTCTCTTATGTTAGAAGGATTTAAAGTTTGAACCCGTAGTTGTTCTTTTATCTCTTACGTCTCACAAGTAATCGTATGAATGAAATACATGTCACATTTCTGTAGCTTGTACTTTGATCTTTTTTCTAAACATTTCTGAAAGAAACAGCTGACCTTGTTAAGTGAACCAACTGCCTCTGTCAGCTTAAAACAGTGTACTTGCAGGTGAGTAACTTAAGACTACTCTAAAACTCCTTAAATAGTTTTTTAATGGAAAATGGTGCCACACTAGCAATGCATGAATTTGTAGTTTTTTATGGCTTTACAGGACAAAAACCAAAGGTACTTATTCCACAGCACTTCAAAATTTAAACTGCCTTCTAAATCACTGCCTCTACCCACAAAAGATTTTTTTTCTACCCAAAAAAGATTTTTTTTTCTAAATTCTTTATCATGCCTATAAAACTCTTACTCAAGACGATGTTCTCTTTTTAACAACAGAAGAGCACCACCCCAGCCGTGGGCTCACCATATATTTCATTAGCTTTAATTTACCTCAGTTCATAATGCTCCTGTCGGATTCCAAAGGAGAGTCACCCTGACGACAATCCCATAGAAGCTTTTCTTTCTGTAGTGTAAATCAGAGTTTCCTTCTACCTCAGTGGCTGCTCACTGCCATTTTAAGACATGGAAGGGATGCCCTGTCCCATGATATATGGTTAAAAGGAAAGACCTGTTCTGCCCAGAAGATTGTTTGTGCCTGCACTGTCAGTCAGAGCAAGGCTCAAAGCAGTGCTGTGTTTTTTAAGTATGTTTGAGATAAGTGTTTTTTTAAAGGGAATGGAACGAAGATGTCAATTTAACCTTCTGTTGGTATGGGTGGCAATTTCTTGTGAAAACAGGGATTTGAAAAAAAGGCAATGGTATGTAGAACTTGAACAGAAACCAAGTACTATATGTCATGATAGGAAAGAGGTTCATTCAGCTCCAGACATGTTTGTATCCCCACAAAAAAACTTGTGTAGAAAGTGATGAAGTTGGGGTTGGGGTTTTTTTGTTTTGTTTTAATACAGGTTGGATTGGTTGTAATACCTGATAGCACAGCTGGATCTGTTCTATGTGCCATAAATAAGCTCTTGGATCAAGCCTGCATTATAAGTGAAAACCTGCACAAGTTCTTGGCCTCTTGTTGTTACAGTCTTCTGTACTTTCTGCTAACTTTAGACAAAGAGGATGCAGAACATCTACAGAAAAGGTAAAGCTGCTCTTCTTACCATGCTCATTGTCTCTGTCTTTGCAGCTACTAGTATTTAAAGATGTAAAATGAAAGGCCACCGCCCCCTGCTCCCCCCCTCCCTGCCCTGAGTTTATTTTCCTGTCTTTTGCGTACTTGGATATAAGAAAAACAGCTGCAAAGTTAGCTGGAATTACTTAATAACTGAAGAAGGTTTCATCTTAAATTGTTCTACTTAGATGTCAGAACCATCCTGACTTTAGAAAGGTGGACATCTATACCTGAATCTTTAGCCTTAGTTTCATTAGATACATTTAAAAGCACTGTGCAAAGGATTTGGGTTTGTAAGCTTGTACTCTTAACTGATCTGATGTTTCAGCTTTAACAAAACTTCTCAGACATCATTATGTAAACTTCAAATCCATTCAACTTAAAAAAAAACCCCAAAAGCTACAGATAACAGATTTAAGTAAGTTTACCTGAAAAGCAGAAATGTCTTTAAACAAGTTAAACTTCAGTTTTTTTCATGTACAGGAAAGTTGTTTGAAGTTTCCTGAAAAGATGTGCACTTAAAGCCAGAATCCTCCTTCACTTTCTCTATTAAATGACTTGCATATCACAAAAATCTGAGTACTTTGTTTAATTTCTTATGAATCTTAAACAAAGATTCAAGTGTACCTGAACAATGACTAAACCAAAAACATTTTCCCAGCTGCATCAAGCAGAAATTACACTGTGCAAGAACTTCAGCAACATTTGCAGCTCCAGGGCCAGACCTTGTTGGTTTTTTTTTTTCCTTTGGTGTACATAATTTTGGAATATTTTAAAATTCAGCATTTTCTGGTACAAGTTTTCTGCTTTGCTACTAATATTGGTGAAGGCAACTAGCACGATGGCATTCACAGTGGCACGTTTCCTTGGACAGCCATGCAACCAGTTCACAGCAGCATCACTGAAATATATATCCTCAGTAATTTCAATTTTTGTTCTGCTTTCCTCTCAGGGACATGCTGTGGGGATCATGTATATCTGCATTAGCACTCCTGCCACGATTACTGAGGCTGATGCTGCAAAGCCTGCAAGTGAGCAGGATCTGTCGGGAAGAACTGCCCGTTGTTGCTCAGTTGCTTCGCTTACTAATGCAACACGGTCAGCTCAGGAGCCATATGATCACAAACGAGTTTCTGGTGCAACAGATCATCAAGGACATCATGGTATGAAACTTCTGATTTGCCAGAGACCACATGTACATCATGTTTTGTTTTTTAAAATTACTGCAAACGTTGAAGAAGACATGGTTAACAAAAGAGTGGTGATGGAAGCAGATGTAAGAGATTATGGTGCAAGTTCTCTGACTTGCAAGTTAAGAGGTGTTTGGTTGCCTTTAGAGTTGAAAATGCCACAGCCAGTTCTTGTGATGTGTAAAATGCCACAGCCAGTTCTTGTGATGTGTGGGCTGGGTTTGCTGTTGGGTATTTTTAACCACCTACAAATGCTGAGAAGAGTCAATTACTGGGTAGTGGGCTATATTGGTTGTGGGTAGCAGTTCTCCTGGAGACTGGGTTAGTTTGCTCTGTGAGCTCTCCTCCGTTAGTAGAACCATGATAATTTGCATTTTAATTGCCTATAAATTGCAGAATGGGGAAGTAAGTGAATCACTCTGATTAAGAGTAAGGAAAGCACATCTGGTGTAATTCACACACTTGATAATGTAACATTGACTTAGTGTACCCTGTCATAACACTTTATTATTTGGGCTTTAAGAGACATACCATGTTGAAATGTTTAAGTGAGGAGAACAGTGTCACTGTGTGCAGGGGAGCAAGGCTGTCTTGGACCTTTAACAACGATAACCTGATTAACTGTAAAAACAAAGCAAAGTTTTGCAAGTCCTGCTGGGGAAACTTGAGTTTTACCTTTTTTCTCCTTCTCCGTAGACACTGAAGAGCGGTGAAGTTCAAGAGCAGTGGCTAACAGACCTCCATTACTGTTTCAACATCTACCTTGCCTCTCATCCCCAGACACCTGGCCCTATAAACTCGGTATATTAAAGAGGTCGAACTGCATTTATTGTAAAGCATTTACTTCTATTTAGTTTTGAATGGAAGATGTTGGAACAAAGCTTGTCAATTTTTTTGTAAGTGAAACAATAAAAATTTTACAGAGAACTGCATACCTCTGTTGTCTGTCCTTTGAAACAAGTAGATGTTACTGGAAGGTGTTTTAACAGATGTGGTGACCACAGTGAGGGGTGTTAAAGAAAATTCAGTCTCCTTGAAGCTTTCAGAGAAACAGACTTATATTGAATCTGGTCATCTGCTACTTTGAAACACCATATTAAAAAACCTCAGAGTTATGTAATACTAACTAGAAGAAAAAAATAGAAAACAATATATTTGAAACCGGAGTAACATTTTTTATTTTTGCTGAGTTCATATTTTTTAAATACTTTGTGCAAGGTAAATACTGTACACTGTGGCAGCTGCAAAACTATTAAAAGAAATATTTTTTTTCCTAGAAAAGGATCCTTTTTTTTTTTTTTGCTTTCTGTAGAAACTCTTTTCATGCATGTAGAAAAATAGTTATCTTGAAGACTAGAAGATGCACCCCCTAATAGTTTCCATAGGTTGTGAAAGCAATTTATTTGCTGAGTGCTTTTTGTCAACATCTCTACTTTTCCCTCCAAATCCATAGTTAGCTAAAAACAATTGTTTCTTTTGTACAGAAGTGGAGCACAAAGGGCTGCTCTTCCATTCCTGTTTGAATTTTGAAATTATTTTAATAAATTTGAGGTGAAATAATACAGAAGTCTTTCAGAACTGTTAGAGCTTTAGTAAGTTTTCCTTCTCCTTTGAAACTGTGTTTGAACACATTTAACATTCCTACTTTTTTTACAGTGGAAAGCTTTGGTAGCCCCTGCAAGGCTATTGTAATGCTGGGCTTAGTGCTTCATTTTTTGTTTCCAAATGCAATTCAGATTTCATCCTGTGTTGGTAAAGAAATTAACAGTTGCATTTAAAAACTAATTTGTACACAAAATGACTCCAACTCCTTAGAAATCTGCTTGGCATGTAATACGGAGATAATACAAAACTGAAAATGTGTTCAAGTTTAATATGTTGTGGATGGCTTATACATTATGAAAGATAACAATTGTACTGGAATGGATTTTAAATTCCAAACATTTGGTTCTGCTTAGTGCTTGAGTCTTGTGTTTTTTGATTTTGCAGCAGTGGTTGGTCTCATGTTGTATGAAAATTGTTTTGATTTTCCCATGTTCTCCAGCAAATTAACACACTGTAGGTTGTTTACTGTAAAAGAACAAAATGGTTTTGATGAGTGACTCTAGAGGATGAAAAGTTTCATCTACACTGCATTCTGGATTTCATAAACACTGAATCTCCTGAACATGCCTTTTTTTCCTGGCATCTCACTGTTGATTGCCTGTAAATAGTTAGATTTCTGTGGCACCCGGTACAGCTTGCACAGAACATTGCTGCTGCGTGTGTTGGACTTCAGCAACCTGCAGTGGTGGAGCTTAACTCCACATTTACCCTCATAGATGATTGAAGGCTTCCAGACTAACACACTGCTCTTGGCTGAGTTTGCTGAAAAGCAGCAAGAAGATTTGTTGAGCAATATTTAGCAACATTAGGTGGGCTGTTTCTAGAAAGCAGGGGAAACTAGGCCAGGGTTAAAGCAAGTAATCTCTGAATTATTAGAAAGTAAGAATCAATGTCATCTGACCATCTTTCTCACATTTGAGTCTGGCTGAATGTTTGGGCTCATGCAATGTTTTTATTTCCTGTAATCTGCTTCTAATAATATGCATGTTTTCCTTTCCCAGTTTTGTATAGATTGGCCACAGACATTTCAGTGCTTTATCCCCTTCTAGTCACGGTCCTTCCAAATATGAATGTTTCATTGAGGGTGTGAACCCAGCATATCTTAAAGGACTTCTTTCTAATGCCAAGAGTTGCAAAATGTCCTTCTTTACAACTCTGAAGATGCTTTAATGTCTACAGTGAAACCAAACAAAACCAGGCTGTTTGGCCTGCTGCAGACAGACTCTTTACCATTTGCTAAATTGATACAAGGCATCTATTTAATAAATAAATGAAAAAACAAAACAAAACCCAACAACTTCAAAAGGGAACAAATTCCAGGTTCTGAAATGTTTTAATGGAAACAATCTAAAAGGCCCTAGTTGCCAGAATATTCTGAAGCACCTATCCAATATCTGTATATCCCATTGCATGCTCCTTTTCCACCTGTCACTTGCTGCCTGCCTTACTTATTTGTACATTTCCTCTGAGTACCTTCTGCATATCCCCCCTTCCAAAGTGTTTAACTGAGTTTGGTAGAGATTTGTCACCGCACACTTCTTCCACTACCTGTATGAACACTAAAGCTAGGGCTGACAGTCAGTCTTCACCTTCCCAGATGTACCTTCTGCAAGAGAAGAATCAAACTGAACAGTCCATTCTGACCTACTCCAGGCACCTACGTCAGAAACGGAGTATCTGGCATTAGCCACTGACAGCTCTGAACTTTTCCAACAAACGTAATGTTGTCATGCACAAAGGCAGTCAGATGAAAAACATGTTATTGTCTTTTAAGTAAGGGCTAAAGTTCCCTGAGCTCCTATTAGGTGAATAAAAGTAGGTAGTGTTCTAAAGGAACTGGGCAGAGTTCCTATCACTATCCTATTCGTCACCAAGTTATGAAAGCAAAGGACACTCAAACCTCTAAAGAAAGCCTTTTTATTTCAGAAGACAGGGAGATCTGTTGTCCTGAAAAGTTAAACGAAAAGAAGCATTATTTGCTAAAGCTCTTTTAAAATTTAGATTCATATCTGCATGAAGAGGTGGCAATCAAACACCTGTCTGGTCGTGCCTCTTAATTAAAACAGTTCTCAGTGAAAGAAAAAAGCCTCTGTCTCTAAGTGAGTCAGAAACTCACCTACAGTTCTAACAAACTCAAGGATAGGTCCACTGTCGGATTTCCTTCTGACTTCATAGTTTTGTTAAACTAGTTGGAAAATGTATTTTACTTCCTTTTGCGAATTACCTGAACTACTGTCTCCTTGAAGTGCTTGCTCAGTTCCTGTCTACCCGTGTCCTGCCTCTGAGCCATCAGTGTAGTACAGCCATGAGGACCAAATGCCCAACAAGGCACGAAATCTTGACATGGTGAAGCAGTAACATTACTATCCCTCCCGACCCCAAGTAAGCACATAATAGACTTGAAAAAGTCTTCAAAATGGCATTTGGTAAAGAAGTAGTAAGAGAGATGACCACGTAGCTTAATTTTTTAAGCCAGCTGTCAATCAATACCACATGCATGAAAGTTCCAGTCTTTAATGACCCCAGTAATACCTCTATAATCTCAGTTCTTTGACGCTATTCTGTCTCACATGGTGCAGCCCCATCTGTCTGCCAGCATGGCTTGACAGTCCTGGTTGTGCCAGCCCCACTGCCCTGATACCAGTTCCAGACATAACACTGCAGTTGTAAACAGACCTGACAATGACAACGTGGCTTCTGAATTAAGGAGAAAAATAAATGGGTGATTTTGTTAGAGCCTTAAAACTTACTGCAAGCAAAATTCTATGAAATAACCGAAACTCCATGCCCAGCACAGGAACCCCATTATGACATTTTAAAAGAAAGGGCAGAGATCAGATGAGTAGCTTTGGATTTTCAAGTTGTCATCTCTGCATTAAAGCATGTATTTGTAAAAAACAGGTGTGTAAATTCTTGGCACATGTAGGATTCTTTAGTTCTACAGGACTAGTAAATATTTGTGCTGCTGAACATAAGTATGAACATCTGTCAGCAGTTTTAACCACAGGTGAATGTTATCTGCCTTAGCACTGTAAAAGTCCATTATATGAAGGTCTTTCCTAGTAACAGCCCAGTGAAAACAGGTTTTCATCTAAATGTTTCAACGTAAGAATAGAAGTGCAATGCTTAAGCAAGTCCAAAAGTAGTGAAAGAAAGAGCGCACAATCACAGCAGTTTGGTTGTATTTTGAAAGGAGAGCCCAGTCCTTGAGCAGATTTTTTTCTTTTCTAAGAAGAATCCAATCTTGTATATATAAACATTAAAGTATTCTTAAAATGGATGCGTCCTACCTGAGACCAGTTGCACATCAGAAAATTTCAGCTTAGAAGATCTCGTTGACTGACACGCTTTGCCTTCCTGAGAACGCCCTTTAACAAACAATATAAACAGCTCTGCGTTTATTCACATAAACGTGGTTATGTAAAGCTACGAATGATTTCAATAACCTATAGCATTATTTTATCCTAAAAATTATTCCCATTTATGATGAGGAAACTCATGAGACATTCTATGTAATAGAAAATTGTGACAACAATTGTACCATGCACATTCAGGCACAATGCAAAGCAGTGCAGAGTCACTATAAAAGACAATCTTTCCATAAAGACCACTTATCTTCAAACAAGAAAGCTATTAACATGAACATACTTTTCAAATTGAAATACTTTAAAAACAACACAAAACAAACAAAAAGTTAAAAATAATGCTTAAAAAACTTGAAACCAGGATCCAGATTAGCCATTCTGCATGGATACAGCCTGCTATCCCCAGTTTAACTGCTTTGTTCTGTTTCCACATTGATATATGTGAGCAGCTCTGGCAACGGAATTATTTGGTTGCTCAAGACCTGTGCTGGAAGAATGCTTTAGCAGCAGCCATTTTAAATCACAGAGTTGTTGTTTGGTTTTTTTAACCTGAAACAGAAACAAAATTACCCAGAACTCTTGAGATTAAGACTAATTTTTATAAAAGTTGAAATCTCTAACAATTAGGTAAGAAGCGAGTAAACAAATACACTCTGTTATAAAAATAAAAGCTTAGTTATTTAAAGTGTAGTGAAGAGAAAATTACCATATATCTGCTTTAGGATGGACTGCTTGCTGGGTTTTATGGCTGAGCTGGTTTTGTTTACAGATTTGAGATTTTTACATGAAGGAACTGATTTCAGCAGGCCATGGTTCAGCTGTTTCTTCCAAGCAACCTGAATGAAGAAGGCAGCTGTCTCTTGTCTCCATTTGTCTTCATCTTCCTTGCACTGCCGCTTAGCACTAAGAAGCTGAAACAACTCCTGTCTTAGTTGGTAACTAGAGAGCAGAAAAGAGAAGAGCACTTGTTTTAGGTGACCTGTTTTAACTTCCGTGCTTTCTACGCATCAGTTCACATGGTGGATTACATGAGTAACTGGGAAAACAGAACTCCCACTGATGTGCCAAGTCATTTGGATGAGAAATGTTTGCTCAGAAGAAAAAGTAGGAGTTGGGTTCAATTTTGGATGCATCCATTACTTCACACAGTTCGTAAAGATCTGGCATTACAGGTATCAAAAGTTACAGTGCTTCAACATCAGCTTATCAGCTGCTTTATAAACAGAAAATCAGCAGAAGAAAAAAACTATAAATATTTATTATAACAGTGCAATCAATACTGCTTCCTCATTTTCGCTATATTCACAGCTTAGTAACACCAAATTTTCTCAAATGCCTCACAACTCGGGAGTTCTCAGTCAATCAGTGCAAAAGATAAACCAAGTCTACTTCCAGTGGGTTCAATTGCACATTTCCTCTACAGAAAACTGAGCTGCTTTCCATCCCTCCCTCACCTTATTTTCAGCAATCTGTGTTTTATCACTTCCCTTCAAAGGCTCCCTCCCTGTCTTCTGACCCGGACTCGTCCTGGCTGTTTTGATCTGTGACACACAGTCACAGCCCTCTGCCAAGTGACAGCGGCAGATTATCTGTCCTTCTTCTCACTCCCCTCACACTCTGGTGGCAAATGGCACCAGCAATGAGGAGTTGTTTGTTTTGGTTTTCTTTCCTTGGATCGGACATAAGTATTCAATCGGATATTGGCATTTCACACTCACAAATCAATTAGTTGGCCTAGCAGTTAACTCTGAATCTTCCCAGTACAAACCTGTCACAAATGAACACTGAGTAACGCTTGTAAAATATTAATTATCAGTGTTTGGTAAGGGGCCAAACCACATTGATCGTTATCCCCTCTGGCATTCAAAATGCCCCAGTAAACAGAATAAGAAAGGAGAGATAAGGAGCTGATTTTCTTCTGTTGCTCCATCTGCAATAAGTTCTAAATTAAAAGACAACACAACTAAATACAAATTATTTAAATATATGTTATAAGACAATGAACTGTATAATTCAAACAAAACAGCATCCACATAGCAAAAAAAAATTACATAAAAGCACAATAGAATGCCAAAGGGGGATGATATGCTCAGTTACAGCCCAAATAATTTTAAACTTTCAATAATCTTAGTAAATTACCTCTGTGAAATTTGCTGGGTGAGGCAAACATATTTAATTTTAATTTAGTGAAGCTTCGGAATTCAGGCATGTACTGTTATGCAGCTCATTAAAGAACATAACAAATGCAGGCAGCAACTTTATCTTACCAATGCCTGCAAGTTGAGAAGCATTGTATGAATTTAGAGCGGGAGCATTACTGAGAGAAGAAAAAGATGATCCAGTTTTGTTAAATAACATGTTACTTTTAACTTCTCAATAGGGTAAGAGAGGCAAAGAAAGTGAAGGGGGAGCACAATTACAGTGACTTCCTAACAGAACTTGAGCTAAGGATGGGTTAAGTGAATAGTGCTGCAGGAAGAACAACTGGGGAACTGTTTTATACTCGAGCAGAAAAGAATACTAAGCTACTCTCTTGGAATTCAGTAATTACTGCCAGAAGCCTTTGCTGGTAGGGGAAATGACCCATTCACAGGCAGTCCACCATTGCACCCCGCTGTGATTTCATGTTTGTGGAGAACTTCTGGTAGTTTTTAGCAACAAGAAAACAACCGCAGCTCTGACACTGAGAAGGTGTAGGCAGTTATCTTTGGAGCAAGTGCACAGATTTTTAATTCAGCTCTCCCATAACAGATCATTCTGATCCTGCTGAGAAAAAAAGAATGGGACCAAGCTTGATGCAACATGAATCTGACATGGTGCCCTACAAAAATACCCAGTCAACTCAGTCAACAAAACTTCTGCACATAAAAGAGATGTGGAACATACATGCAGAGTGACAAAGTGGCAAATGGTATTCACATTCACTGCTGCAGAAGCTCTAAAAAATTATTGCTGCTCAGAGTTATGCATACAGCAATAGTATATATAAAACAATGCAACTTCAACTTGACTTCAGTGGGAGAACAACAGTGACAACAACCAAGTTATTTCCAGCTTCTGTTGACTCACTGTGGACCCTGGAGAATGGTACAGGCCCTCAGTGCCCCCCATGAGAGCAACACAGACACAGGATCCGTAAGCCTCGACGAGCAGGATACGCAATTAACCTTTGGCAAGGCACACACCTCAGAGTACACTTTTGAGGACTACATTTATGAAGTTTTCAGATATGGGAATTGAAACATTCTCCTGAGAACGGCAAGGTTAGTATACTTCAGTAGACCAGTACCACTATGTTGTTATGTTTACTTTCAATAAGCAAAACAGAACCATAAAATTTGCAGAGTGACACAAATGCATTTAATTTTAATTTAGAGAAATTCCAGAACTCAAGCACATACTTCTCGTGTTTCTAACGTAGAATTAGACACTGACAATGCGTAATTCTATTGCTGTCTACAAGAACATGCTACAGTGCAAGTTTGGACCAAAAGACAAACACGAGACGGAGTGGGACCCACAGCCACAGAGTAAGCACATGCTTAAGAACTGTAATTTGGGGTACAGTGGATGGGAAGCTGGTTATTTCAGAATAACAGACATATTAGAAGTCAGCACATACAGCTGCCTAGTGTGAGCTAGCAGGAAACACGAATCATGACTTCTCAGCAGGCATGTGCCACCATCTGACTTGGGATCCATACCCTGAAGTACCCACACTGCCTCTTTTTTTGAGACCTATATGAACTCTGCTTGAAAGGAAGAGGCAGAGCTCTCTCCTTTTTTAAAATAAACATTAATGTTGTGGTAATGGAAATCAGGAGGAGCAAATCTGGTCCAGTTTCATAACTTTCTTCATCCATGTGAGTTTCACAACACTCAAGACTATAAAATTCAAGTTGAGCTTGAAAGCGTAAGCAGAAAAGACAGCACAGCTCATGGGCAGTGGGCTTGTGAGAGAGAAGGCAGGAGGGAAGCTCAGTTCTTCCTATCAGTGTAGTGCCGTCACCTCAGCATCACTGCCCAAAGAGCTGTTCTGTGTTCTGCCTCAAAACACTCACTGCAATAAATGCCTTGTGATATTGCTGCAAACTTTATGAATTCCATCAAAGCTCTAGCAACAGTAAACTGTCCACAGACATGACGACATGTCAGTGCAAAAACGGCCAAACTAATCTCTCCTGCTGTCCTGCAGAACTTAAGATCTTCATTCATGTTCTGTGAGTTTTGCAAACAGAGCAAATGTATTTATTTTTCATTATTAAACCTTTAAATAAGAAATATAATTTAAACAATCTTTAATTCCCACAATTTCAAAAATGCAAAGTGTTAGTAAAGTGCATGCACTTCTTGGAGAGATAGCACACCATTGCTGTTTGGGAAGGTGGATTCTTTAGAAAGATCCATCCAAAATCTTTAAATAGTCGAAAGTGTAAATGCAATACAGATTTCTATGCAGATAAGTTAGCTTAATGCAAGGGTCTAGATCCCAGTTCTTGTGAGGACATTTGCAGAAGCACTCACTGTACATCGCTTTGCTTTGACTTAAAGCCACGGCATGTGCCTACCCCTCTCTAAGGATTTTAAATCAATGTTAAGTGTAAACAGCAGAGTCTCCAGTAGCAGTAGTATCACTTGCAGATACACTCTCCTAATCTGCTCCTCACTTACTTTAGCTTTTGGTATTCGAAGGATTTCAATACATAAGACAAGAAGTTGGGATCTACATGAAAAAAGAAGGCCATGATGGGCATTGCCAACACCGAGCTGCTTAAAAAGCATTTGGAAGCAGCAGAGAGAGACGAGCAGAAGTTGTGAAACCCTGGAGAACAAGATGCTGTTTTGCTTCGGAGTTTGGAGTGGCCATGTAGCATGGAATCACAGAACCATAGAATGGTTTGGGTTGGAAGGGACTTCTAAAGACCATCTTGTCCATCCTCCCTGCCATGGGCAGGGACATCTTCAACTGTGAGCCCTGTCCAACCTGACTTGAACATTTCCAGGGATGGGGCATTCAGCACCTCTCTGGGCAACCTGTTCCAGTGCCTCACCACCCCCATCTTAAAAAACCTCCTCCTTATGTCCAATCTAATCCTTCCCTCTGTTTGTTTAGAAATGTTGCCCCTTATCCTGTCACTACCAGCCTTAGTTAAAAAGTCTTTCTCCATGTTTCTTACAGTCTCCCTTTATGTATTCAAAAGCTGCAATCAGGTGTCTGCGATCTGGAGCCTTCTCTTCTCCAAGCTGAACAACCTCAATTCTCTCAGCCTGTCTTCATCCCTCTGACCATTTTTGTGGTCCTCCTTAGGACTTGCTCCCAACAGCTCCATGTCTTTCTTGTACTAGGAAACCCAAAACTGGATGTATAAAAAGCAGACAGAGAGCAAAGACCATAGAAGTGCAGAAATAGGTGATACTGTACAAGTCGAAATTTTCACCAAAAAAATTAATTCACAAAAAAATCATTAAAAAATGAATACTGTGTTCCAAAATTTTAAATTTTCAGTGGAATGGGCATGTACTCATAAAAGCCAGAGTAACTTTTATATTCCAACAACAGTGAAGAGATAACCTGGAATATTACTGGATGTTAAATCCAGTCTTATGCTTGGAAATACTTGGACTGATCAATAAAAGAGCTAGAGCAAACAGAAGTATTCGCTGAGCCAACACAAATGTCTAAATGGCCACAATTTAGTTTAGGAACAAATGGACTGCCAGCCTGGACTACAGGGTGTCTGATCTGGTGTCCCTTCCCTAGTAAGGTCAGTGTCAGCTCTTTCTGAGAAAAGACAAGACTTCTTCAGGCTTTGCAAGTTGCCTGGAAAAAGCAATGGGAGAAATACCAGTTCTCAAAACTCCACAAAAAAGCAACTGGCAATGTTAGTCTCTTCACACCCACGTTTTTTTTATTATAGGAAGACACAGGTAACGCTTCACCTTGCAAAATAAGAAATGGTATATTTTTTTTTAAGCCTGGAAGCACTACTGAGAGCAGGCAGCACCATCTCACGACTCTTTTATAGCTTTTCAGAGCTACGTAGTACTTGGCAAAAAAAGAGATCTTTTCTGCTGGCCCTGCTTGCTGAGGCCCAGAGGACACGTCACTGAGTGGCTGAACAGCCCAGCCTAGCTGCAGTGACAAGGAGAGGAGACCCTGATTCTTCTTCAGTAGCTGAGTGCTGTGGCAGAGGGGGTTGGATGCAGAGGCTGTCCTGCATTGGGAAGACAGCTAGTACTCTGCCCCTGGCACAGCAGGGGGGGAGAAACCGCCCCTCTGAACTCCTCCGCAAGGGAAGCAAAGCTTCTGGCATGATCCAGAAGAAGGGAGATCTACCAGTAATCAGCATTCATTCTGCAGGCAGTTGGGCATTAAGTCCTGATTCTGCTGGTGCAGGAAACTTGCAGGTTTCCCAGGGACTAGGATAAAAGATGTTACTACCCACTATATGCTCCCAGACATCCAACAGCTGCTCCCTTTGATACAGTTTGGCTGGGGGAACAATTTTTGCATCACTACTGAACTACACCATAGGTTGTGACAATTAAGCTCTGAAAGGAAATTGCCTGTTATTTTTTCTTTAGTTGAATATTAAGAAATATTACAGCATATAAGAAACTGTTAAACTAGTCGGTGATCTGGAAAGAATATTAGTAAACATCAGCAATTTATGGTTTTCTGCATCCGATAAAAACTGAAGACAGTTTCAATAAAAAGAGGAAATAAAAAACATGTACATATTATATGCTTCACCTACAGCTGCCACACTCTTCCTGACTATTTTGATAAGAATTTAAATATTAAGGAGCATGTACTTTAACAATGACTGTATTTCTGAGGTTGAAACTCATGCATTCACGAAAGCAGGATAATACTGTGGAAATCAAACACTCACTGGGATATCTCACTCTCTCCTGTCTCCCTCTTCTCTACAGCAGTTGTTCCTGCTTAATCAAGGTATTCAAACTAACTAGCGTCGAGTTTTGGCAGTTAATGTTCAAAGCTTCCAAACATCCTGTGGTTTGGTTATCCAGTTAAAAGTCAGATCAGAGTACCTGTGTGTCAGTAACTGGTGGTAAAGGGTCTGGTTACAAAAACCTTTTCAGGAAGACTCCTATATCCCTACAAGTGTAACTTTGCTAATGAACACAACGGCAGCGAACTCCAGGAAGAAATTATAATATCAGTGCTTGAAACAAGTTTAATAACTTTTCCAATTATTAAAAGTCATAACTTACCTTGCATTTTCTATGAACTTACTAATGTAATTCTAGGTGACTGCAACCCACTTCCCCTTGTTTGGTGGAAGATCATTAAATGCCTCATTTAGCACTAGCAACGTTGTAAGCAAAAGGACCAAATAAAGCACATTGCCAACGAGCCTAATTTAATTTACATCTGCGTGTATCTCACTGTTCTCTAGCTACTGAAGCAGTAGTCTTACCTTCTCCATGACCTCTGTATGACTGTAGCAGCATAGTTCTTCTTCCGAAATAGCTCTTTTCTTTTTCTTTCTTTTTCTATGATCTGCATTCGAATCTCTAAAGGGATTAGTTCAATATTTGTACTTTGCCACGCGACAGAACATAATTGATCATCTGTGTTCCTGGATCCAATGACGTCTGTTTTTTCCAAGTTCAAACTGTCACCAGGAGCAGGACACGCTACTGGGTTTCTTGGCACAGTTCCGGTAGGTTCTGCCCCGGCAGATAATAATGGGGAAGCCTTCGTTGCTAATTCGTTATTTCCCACTTTGTCAGTTCGTTCCACAGCATGCATGCTGTCATTTCTGGTGTTTACAAATACTGTTTTGGCACTTCCTGGTCTACTGGAACCAGCTGGTGAACATCGCTTATCATTTACCTCTCTACTTCTGGATTTCTGCCGATGTCTTTTGCCTTTGGAAGAAGCTTCACACTGTTTTGAGTTTCTCACAGCCCCACCAGCACAACTGACATCGCAGAAGAATGCAGCCGTTCCCTCACAATGGTCCCTCTTGCCAGATGAGTGCTGACTTGGATCCCTTAATTTTTCCCCAACACTAGCAGTCCTGCAAGTAGAAGCAGTAAGCCTTCTGCTCCTCCGGGACACTGTGGTGTCAGCAGTGTGCTCCTTGTGCTTTTCTCCATTCAGTTCTGTAGCAGCTGCAACCTGATGTTTCACTTCAACTTTTGTTCCCTCTTTCGCTTTGTCAAAATGGAAATGGACACAACTTGACTTGCTTTTGACAGGTTTCCTCGAAGAATCTTTGGACAGAGAAACAGAAGCCAACTTTTAGTCTCTGACCCAGCACAACATAGTTTAATTCATAGTTTAATTAGATTTTTTTGCTCAGTTACCTTTGAGACACACTAGGATTTCCTTAAATGAAGAAAAAAAGAGTAAGCAGGAAGAATCAAAAGAGGAAATGATTACATGTAACAGTAGAGTCCCAAACTTCTTTATTTGCTTGCTGTTTAAAAACTATTTTCTTACTTGCATTACATTGGAGTTAAAAAAAAGTTCACACGGAGAAACTACTTCTTCACCAACCTGATTGTACAGGTGTTCTCCCAAGAAACCAGCTTACCATGTGACAAAGAAATGCAGCCCCATAAACTCACCTGCTTGTTCCAGGTAACTGGAATACCGTGACTGTCACCGTTTCAAGCTTTTTCGCTGAATTCCTGCTGTAGCCACTCTGTATTCTGACACACAGGTGACACACAGGATTACCCACTGACCCAGGGAACCCAAAGCCCTTGGCTTCTCAACACTTCCCTTGACATCCTGAAAGAAACTGTGAAGTACTTCCCATTCCTCCCTTGCTGCTGTGTGGTAACTGCTTTCAAACACTCTTATGAGGATGACTGAGAAGCCAGAGTGGAGTGCAAAACTGAAAATCTCCCATCATCCATCCACCCACCTTCCATTCTGTTTGGAAACTTAACAGGACAATGAGAAAATAGAGCAGATGGGATGAAATGTAACAAATAGACAAGATGTTACAGGGTAGGTAGGAGGGGAAAAAGTAAAGAAAGAGATCTTTGATACCCTGCAATCACAGAAAATCTTCTGGATCATCCAAAACCTGGTGAAACCATGCTATGTTTACGCTCACTGTAATGCCTTTACAGGATACTCTTGACTGGATAACCGAGTATGGCACACTAACAGATTCATTCTGAACTCTCCAAAACCCACTACCTGCTTTGCACACGCAGCATTGTCTTACATCAGCTGTGAGACATTTGTATGGGCAAAACTTCCCCATCTGAACAACTGGGTATCTGGATAATGGAAAAAACTCCACGATTTAACTATTCCAGCTCCTCTTTTGACATTGAAATAAACTTTCTTAGGAAGACCAAGACAAGTACAGAGCACAAAACACAAACTTATCTGTTTATAGGTTAAGGCAAGAGAAATAACATACACAGGATGGAGGATTTATCCGTGGAAGGCAGATTGGAAAAGACCCACCAACTAAATAAAATTTTTCACAGCCCAAAGGGTCTAAATTCATATTTAATTCCAATAAAATGACCACTGAAGTCCATTAAAGTTTTGGTCGCAAGAGGATTGATTAAAACACCTAATGAGAACTAATTATAGAACTCAATGATTTGATCCTTGTTGCATAACTTTCCTGAATTGTTATTTCAATAACAAAAGGAGAACGCGTAACTAAAAATGACATGGCATTATTTCAAACACTGTTTGGATTGGGCAAGAGGGGCCTTTCTTTACAATCTCTGAAGGGAAACCAGTCTCACCACAGCAAGAAGTACACGTTACAGATTCTCAGAAGAACCTTGAGTAAAGACTTATTCTCTTCAGGTTCAACACTCATGGTAAAGAAAGTTGATCAACAATAGCAGCGAATTTTCCATTTATAATTCTATCTTTTGCAAAAATTATATTCTGCTTTTGAGGATACATTGAAGAGCAAAAATAAATATTTAGGCAATAGCCTACGTGGTTTTAAAATTTTTCTTGTAGAACCATCAACACAGAAAAATTATTCTGGCATAGCTACATCAGGAAATATCCAACTTCAGGGAAGCCTTCAATCAGTAGTCCAAGCTGCATGCTGCTCACATTTGCTGCTAGTTTGAATTCCCTAGCTTACTGTGAAGGGTAGTGAGGACAACTGATCATTAATGTATTTTTTCAAATATAAGTATCAATACCAGAGTCCTCTGCAGTAAATATTACAAATTCAGTCCTGATCTCTGCAGTCAGTTTAACTCTATATCCCATGTTTCCCATAGACTGCCTACTACCTACTTCCTTAGGTTACTGTCTCAGTGCAAAATCATTATATTTGTTCCAAGGAAACAGTGAAAGTCTGACTAATGCAATGCAGTTTTCATTGTGAAAATTAATGGTTGATTTTGGCTAAAAATGGATCGTGGAGTCAGTAAAAGAAAAGGCTGATAGTTCCTGTTTTATTGTTTCTTTGGTCTTCTCCTTCTCTTCTCACCCCTTCACTGTTGTAATCTGTCAGGGGTGGACCAGAAGAGGCCTACAGAGAGTGGAGAGAGATGCAAAAGAACTGGAAGGAAGGCTTAGAAGAAGAGATCTCTCTAGAAGACTTCTAGCAACTTCAGCTGTGCAGAACTGCCTGGGAACCAGCTACAAGGCCGCAGCATTGCAGCTTCAGCAGATTCCCCTGTCCATGCACCCAGAACAGTCCTTCCATTGTTCCCCCAGCTCTCCCTTCCCCCTGAGTGACCTGACATATCCCTTTAGCCTATCCCTCCAAGTTCTCATATCAGTAGCTCTCAGGATTTGATGTTCCTAGCCGGGGTCCCACCTTATTCCCGAACCTTCTGTATTCCCCTATATAAAAGCTGTCTTCTTGTTTTAATAAACTGCCATTTTGTGGGTCATCCTCTGCGTGACTCGTCTCCCATACAAAATGTGCCACTGGGTCTTGTCGCGGGACCCCCGTAACCCACGATAGTAATCCTCCCCACATCTTTATTTCTCCTTTCCCTTTTTTCCATACTTATAATTTTCTCCTCATTATGTTCAATACAATTATTCATTTTTCATTTGGAAACCACTGTTTCTGATTATTCTTATGGGTTTTACTTTGCCAGCTGAATATTTTCACTAATATAAAGTTAATGCACATGCTGGTAAAGCTTGCTAGGATTTTTAACACCTATTTATCATTACTTAGCTATCACAGTTTATGTTAGGATATGTCTGTTTTTATTATAACAATATAGTTAAGTATTCTGTTTACCAGTGTATTTCCATGTAAAAGCTAAAGAAATCTAGGCAAAATGATTCAGTAGAAAAGGCTCTTTCCCTTTCTTTTTTTTTTTTTTTTTTTGATTATTAGACTATACTGATTAGCAGAACTGCCAGAGGGAATAGCAGCAATTTTACACTTAAGGAGTTCTAGCAAGTTACCTTAAATAAACTACTTTTCCAATTTTTGCTTCCAGTGATAATAAAGATGCTCTAACATTACCAGTTTTGAAATATTTCAGCTATGGGCTACTATAACTGGCTGAAGTCAGAACTGACTGAAATGTTATTAAAATATGTATCTCATAAAACTACAAAGAAGTGGTCAAGAATTATGATAAACTGATGATGCATTTACAGATAGAAAAAAAGAGTACAGCAGGGCAAGAAAAAGTAACAGAAGTTTTGACACATTTCATAGTACAGTTTCTACATTCTCACTTCTCAGAAAATATCTTTGAATGTTCTCAACGAGGACTTCAGAGACAAAGCACAGGAGAACCCAGTTGTGGAAAATGAAGGTGACTGAACAGCTCCCCATGTAAACTAGAAATGTCACTTAGTACAATTTTATACTTATTTTAATCTTATTTAAAACCAAGAGTTACCATTTCTCCATTAACATTCTTCAAGTATACCACAGATATGTCAAATACCTTCAATCTTATTTTCTCCAAAGAGTGTAACCAATAGAACTGCCAACAACCTGTTCTCACATGTTTTAGGTATTTTTACAGACACTGTACATGCTGGTGTTTTTGACTACTTCACACAGAGTAAAAGAATCTGTATCTAATTCTATTCTGCATGAATTACTTAAGAATAAGAAATTACAGACAGACAATACAGGTCCTATATATAAAACACCCCCAGATCTGGACAAAATAGATAACCAGGACAACTAAAAAAAAAGTTCACAAACCTTGGCTGACTTTATGACCTTCACTCTGAGGCTCTGCTGGCGGGCAACTCTCCTTTGGGGTCCCTTTGTTGTGACAAGCTTTAGGTGAACCTCTGCTGCTTCTCCCTGGTTGAATTTGTGAAGTGTTGAGAGACAGAAGTCTCTTACTCTGTGTATCAGCTGGTTTGTTGGGTAACTGTGGGACACTGGTGGTCTTCTCTCGATTTGCAGGACTCTGTTGTACTCGAAACTTGCTTTGTTCCATGTTCTGCATCCCTTTCTGTAGCTTGGCTTCTTTTCTCTTACTTTCCTCTTCGCGTTTCCTGCAATTATAGTCAATACCATAAGAATTTCAAAGGCAAAATCTTCTGAGCGTGTATCTAACTTAAGCACAATCCTCTCTAAAAATCTGACAATGCCACAATAAAACATTGACTGTAACATCTTTTTCATGAGAAAAGGACATCTATTGCACTGAAATGTCTTAGGTTGGTCCAAAACAACAACTGACTTGTAGCTACAGCCTAATGAAGGTTAAGTTCTTGTCAGCCATCTGCCCATTCAGTTTGCAGTGGTTTTAACTTATTCTAAAATACTCACTTGTTTTAAAAACAATTATATTTAGGGGGTTTTATAAATATACAAAACTTAAAAGTAGGATTTTGAAAATAATTATGATACTAACAATTATGTTTTTAATTAGCAATGAACAAAGTTTTCATATAAATGGTAAAGTAATGCACTATATTTGAAAATCAAAAAACTTTAGCAAAAGGCATAATCTCTTTGACAATTATTTTTTCATACTTTACTGTGTCATAATTGATACAGACAATTATAAACCAACTTCCAACTAGCTACTGCTAGTAACTTGCTCCTATATATTTATCATTGCTAGGTAATTAATTTATTTCACATAAACATATGCCATACAAATTATAAACACTGAAAATATGAGATCTGAATTAAAAACTTAAGTGCATATAGTATGCCATTACATTTATGACATTTGGATTTCAAAAATGAAAGGAATCATGTCTCTCTTAAATAGCGTAGACATAACACAGAATTTTGGACAAAGTAACGAAAGATGCATCTGTTGAATAAAATTTTGCAGCCTGTTTTAAAAGTGGGTTATCATTGAACTTTATCTTTTAAATTCTTTTTTTTCTACCAAGCAGGATAAACCCAATAGCACATAGCAAATGTTACACCCCTACCTACCACTGAATTTGTTTTTATAAATTAAGCACTGGTTGCTAGATGAAGTGACACTTTTCCTGTCGGAACGGACAGGCGGTAAATGTCGTATCATGTAGCTGCCCGATATTTTAACTTGCTTCCAGTGCTACAACATAGTTTGCAGACTGTTGCCACATTATCTCTCGGCTCGGCGTATGACAGGTTAGTTATGCAGCGTGCCAGCCCCAGTTCCCGCGAGCCGCATCAATGCCAGCGCGTGTCACCGCAGTGTGAGCTGCCAGGGAGAAGGCTTAACTTTATCTGTCAGTACTATCTTATCCAGTATGCTCTGCAGAAGAAGCTGATTGAACTTTGCACCTGAAAAGCTGCTAATTGATCTAAAAGAACACACTCCTAGCAGCCTGAGGTTCAGTATTCCCTCTGGCGTGGAAAAAAAGTGGCTAGTTTCAGACAATATTGGCATTCCACAACCGGACTATATGGGGATGTTGGGTTTGTGTACAGTATAGATCCCACTGCCATTACTGAGCCATTTGAGCTGATAAATCAGATCTTACTATTCACAGAATAGTAATTTTCTTTTCTTCACAAGAATCAAGCAGCCTATTACCTATGTCCTCCATTCAGGGTATTAGAAAAGGAAGCGTGAGATGGGTTGTGTGATAAACAATCAAGCCAGAGTGGCCTGCACTCCTCTGATGAGCAGATCAACTCAAAACAGTAACTTCAGCAACATACCAAGTGTTATGGAAATGACACAGAATCAGAAACTGAGAAATAAAAGGGGATTTTTTTTTTTTTAAGTTTTTGTTTGTGTGCTAAAATTTTTCAGATTAAACTGAAGAAATAATAAAGGGAAGGGATTTCAATGCTTCCTGTTCATAGACCATCATCCTAATTGTCACAGTAGACGTTATTTGATTAACAGAGTCCCAAATAAGTAAGGGCCTCCCCTTGTGTTTTGCTTTATTTAATCAGAAATTCAGTTTGTATTACAATGAGGGATATATTTGAAATTAATTTTTTCAAGTTTTACTGTTGTCTAAGTCGACAGACTAGCTTTCGCTAGCAAGTAAAGGAAGTAGACAAGTTCCTAACTTAAGGGCTCTCAGTCATCCTCAGGATGTTCAGGCGACTCAGCAGGATCCAAATTTGGACTCTAAAGTTAGACATCTACACCTCAACAGTGATAATAGAGTTGACAAGCTAATATTTTCCACTGTAAATGCAACAGAATTTTGTCCTGAATGGCCATAAATTTTTATTTTGTTGCAAAAGCAAACGAATGAAAACGGAGCCTTTAGCAGATGGTAAGGAACAGTTTCAGCCTTACACATTTGTGAAGACACAGAGATGCTTTGAATTTTTGATCCTGCTCATGTGAATTCAACCTTTACTATTTTGTCAAGAACACTTTACTTTTTTCTCTACTCACTGGATAATGTTTTAAATTTAGAACATGTCCATGTACCCGGACAGCATTTTCAAATTTATGCTTGGGGGGGGGGGATAAGTTACTCAAAAAATTTAAACTGAAAATAGATCTCCAGGTATGATCCTACTACTGGTGAAGCTTTATCTGGAGGAGTTGTATTTCATGTTGTGTAAACAGCCACCCCCTGCTATAGCATGATGATGGTTTTTAAAAGCATGACACCGCTGAGTCATCACATGTTCAGCTTCTGATCTACTGCAGTCTTTTAAAGAGATAGTCCTTAATAAAAATGATAAGACAACTGTTAATTTCTGTCCAGCATTCCTATGTTGACTGATCTTTCCAAATGTGTAGAGCAGTCCATTTGTCCTTACCTGACTATTTATTTTTTCTTCAGACATTTCTCACATGTATTTTAACACCATTCTGATTTCAAATTTAGTCTTCAATGTGCTTACAGTCTTCAGCAACTCGGTGCTATTCTCAAATTTGACATTTTATTTTTTAACTGAAAATACAGATTCATATGGATGTACTTGAAATTCTCATCAATATACACTTGCAGTTTAAAGGTGAGAAATGAGAAATTTTCCCTGAGAAAGTATGAAAACTTCAGACAAGTCTAAACGACAGCTACAGTTTCTTCATGGCCACAAAACTTGTTATTCTGACACAAACAAAAGTTGAGTTGGTTTGATATATATTCTTTTGAAGGAAAATAAAAAAGACATGAAACACTTCAGCCTTCTTAGTATCACTTGCAGGCCAACTCTTTCTTTACTCTTCCTTTTACCATGAGTACGTTTACAATGGTTTATTGTGATACATCACATTCCTTGTCAGTTCTTCTTATTTTGCACCTCAGCTTGTTTATGTTCTTATTACCCCCAATTTTAGTAATTACACCAAATTTCCACTGTGTGCTTTCCATTTTCAGGTTGCTGAAGAACTCATTAGTTTCTCTGTTGCCACGCTCCCCTTCTTTTTCTCAGCATTCAGGCCTTATAACCAGTTTTTTGAAAAACCTCGTAGTCTACTTGTAGTGTCATGGTGCTTGAACATTTTTCTAAATCTTTCTGAAGGCTGTTTAACTGACCTGTTTATTTTCTCACTGTTCCTCTTTTCCTGAATACCACAAGCTACTTACTCTTACCCACTTTCTTCACCCCCTTTCATATCCACATCCACACTCAATCAGTTTCCTCCAAATGATCAGAATGAAAAACAGAAACACGGTATCAGGAACTCATTCTGAGAAACTGAATGGGAAGGTGAACAAGTGAGTGCATGTCTTTCCCAGGGACCAAAGTGATACCAACCAGAATACAGTTTCCCAGATTGTTCTTCTGTCCCCTTTTGAAGCTGGGTACAACATTTGCTTTCCTCCCATCACAGGGAACTTCCCCTAGTATCTATGATCTTTCAAAGATGTTGGAAAGTAGCCTTTTAAGGGCATCAGTGAGTTCTTTCTCTACCCTTGGATGCAGCCAATCTGGTCCCATGGACTTGTCTGGGCTGAGTTCTCTCAAGCCACCCTTGACTTAATCCTCATTCACAGCTAGTAGTTCTCCTCTTCCTTGAAACACTTCTCTAAGAAAAAAGACCTGGGAGAGCTTCTTCTGGAAGACTGAAGAGAAGAAGACATTGAGGGCTTCTGACACACCAAGGCCTGTTGTCACTAAATGCACCATTTGGCAACAGCGCCACATATTCCTTGCTCAACCTTTTAATAATGTACTACTACTTTTATTATTGTAGAAGCAGAAACCCACCTTGCTACCTGCAACATCCCTTTAAAACCTCAACTCCATTTTGGTTCTGGTGTTTATGATACCATCTCTACATGCCCAACCAACGGTTTTACACTCTTCCTTTCGCAGTCTGTCCCTGCTTCTACCTCCTATATACTGCCTTTTTGCATTTGAGCTCTGCTCATGGCTTCCCTGCCAACCCAAGCTGGTCTCCTGATACGCCTCTTTGCTCAGTGACATAGTAGTGTGCACATTGGTTTTGTCTGCATCAACCTTCATTTTATAAATTACCATTTCTTTGATATAGGAGAGAACATGGGAGAAAATGTTTGTATAGAAATAATTCACAGGCTTTGAATACGGTGAATGTAACTTCAGCAGAAAATTATACAGGTACAAGATGCTGGATGACTTTTAGTTAGGTTAAAAAAGGAAAAAAAAAGAACAGGCTAATTAAAAACATGCTGATTTAGGAGTGATTTATCTTTGTGAGACCCTCTAAGATAACATATGAAAAAGCAAGCTTTAAATACATACACTGAAATGGAGGGGGTGTGTGTTCAATCTAGGAGTTCACCATCATTCTGGATTCCCATAAAATGACTACTTTTATCTGGAGAGCAGATTTTTAAACATCAGTAGGGATATTAGTTTTTTTGTATGCAGCAACACCCTGGCCAATTTCAGCTGTGGAATGCACAGATGGGTACACAGAATGATGACAACATAATGTCCCCTTTAGTTTATTACAGATCATAAAACTGCAATTAAATAAAATTTGTGATGTGACAACCTGATTTTCTTGTATGCTCCAATTGTATTGTAATTCTGTTTTTATGGTATTTGGTACACAGACTTTGATTCTATTGTTTTCAAACAAATAACAAGAGCTAAGTAAGTCTCAGAAAGTACATCACAAACTCACAAAGGAAAACTATTACAAAAATACCCCCAAATTTCCATGAGGCAATTCTTTTCCATTTAATCTTTTAGATGGGGTATCACAGATTCTTCTAAAATTGACTGTCATCACAAAGGATGAAACTATCTCATTTGCTAAAGTCAGTTGTGACCACACAGCAACACACAGAGTTCTCCATATTAAAAAGAAATACATAAAATATTTGGTATCTTTTCAAAGACAACTTCTCCATGCATGGTTTTGACTTCTACTGACTTCAGCAGAAAAGGCAAATAGTAGGAGGGCTACATGTTACAACTTCAGGATCTAAAGAAGTGAGCAAGAGACTAGTTATCTGATACTTCTAGCTTTGGTTCCTCCTGGGGAATAACAATTGTTATCCAGTACAGCAGTAGCAATCAAACCCCACAAAGGCCAGACTGGCCAGTTATGCAGAACATCAAACTACCAAATCTGATACAGAGTGGAGTGCAGCTGAATTTGTCTGTGATACACAGATCCAGCAAAAATACCTCTAAGTGCAATAATTATGTTGTGTGGTTTTTTCATATGACCTCTCTTTACAGAAATAATACTACAAAATCATGCAGAAATTCTTTCAGACTGTTACTTTTTTTCATTCCAGAATCAGATTTCTTCAAGAGAAGCCAGGTGCTAATTTGTTTTATTTCGTACTATGAATCTTAAGGATAAAGGCCAAGGAAGCAAAGCATTTTGATAATCATTTATGTACCTTCTGATTTTTTAATTTCACCACACATCTTGCTGATAACTATTTGAATTGCAAATGTTAGTTATCTATAATCCAATATAACCACTTCATAGGAATTGTAATTCAAGACCAGAAAACACAAATGCAGAGAATGATATTGCCAAAATTGAAATTGCAAATAAATCCAGGAGTTTGGTTTGCTAGAAAAGCACAACCTCTTGTGTGAAACATTAAGTTAAGCCTTACCAAACCAGGCCTTCCCTGTCTTGTTTTTTCATTTCCTTCAACCACGTAATAATTTCTTTTCATAACTGGTAAGAAGACTTGAGAGGTCAGTAATTACTTCCATTACATTAAAGTGATAAATATTTTCCAAGTATGTTTATCATCATACAGAATATCAGGCAAAGATTCACAGAAACACGCTAGTTTCTCAGATTTTGGTATTTTGCCTTTTTCTTGTACACTATATAAAGTTTGTTAATTAAATTGGGATTATATGGAAAATAATTTCCATCTATCTATACGTCTATGGGAGTTATAAGCTTCCTTTGGTTTCACGAATTTTACTAAGAACAATAAATGATGATGGATAACAGATAAAAGCATACACTGATAAATACAAACTTATGACAAATGCCTATTTGCTGGAGCAGATTTCAAGTCTCAGACTTACTTGGCAGCAGCATCTTTTCTCAGCTGTTCATGTTTCATTAGAAGATTCTTCCTCTCTTGAAAAGCCTTTCTAACTTTGTATCCTTTGTAGACAGCCTGGATTTTGAAAGCAGCAATATCCTGAATGGCAGCTATAGACAGAGCCCCGTGCTCTAACATGAACTGAATCACTTCATGGTGTTCCCCAAGCAAGGCATAATCAAGTGGAGTATACCTAAAAAAACCCAAACAAACCCACAACAATTATTATTGATTCTAACTATAATGTACATTTACTTCACCCTCATTTCACATTAAGGCAAGTTCTAGTATGAAGAGAGAATAAACACTGCTTTCAGTAGGCTGTTTTACTAATTATTAAGTATCGTTTTCCTATCCTATTGATTCTACACACTGTGATTATGTTTAAGACTTATTTTATTCTCCTCATATGGAAATGTGGGGGGGGGACCGGACTACATGAAGTGTTTGGTCAAAATCTGCCGAAGCCCCATCCACAGAATTAACAGCTTTAGTCAAGCAATCTTTAAAAGGTGTTATTGAGGTTCTCATATAGAAATCTAAAGAAAAAAGGAAGTTAAAACATTTTTGTGTTATATCCATATGAATTTAAGTTCTAGAGATTTACTATCAAATCTGTCTCAGCTTCTATAACAACAACTGAGGACAGCATGACTGACTAAGCCGCAGGATTAGATCAGTATCAAGGGAAAATATCCTTATTTAAAGTACTAGGAAGACTTAAGTCTGTTTTCAAATGGACACAGGTGTTAAAAATATTAAATTCTTTGGGTTTTAATGCTGTCAAAGACACCTAAGCCCTTTTAAAAATAATTCCCAAATTTCCCATTGTCAACACAGGATCAAAATTTACCTATCTTCCTCTCCAACACCAAAACATTAGGCAGAGACATTTAGTGACTGAAAATTATCAGTCACAGACCATAATCAAGACCATATAACATAAGACTATCAAATAACAAGTGTCAATGCATGTGATTGTGAAAATTAAGGCTCTTCTTGATGGTAACTTGCTAGGACGCAGTGCTGGTAAGCAAAGAAAAACAGACAGAAAGCACAATTGGACTTGCCACACAGCAATGATTTGATGGAAGGATTAACAGTATCTGAACTGAAGTGTCTGCAGGAATAAAGACAATGACATAACATGAAAATTTGTATGTCAAGGTGTGTTGGTGATTGCATTTAAAGAGATACAGACTTCTGATAACCCAGAAATGGGAACTTCAGGAAGAACATAATTTCAGTAAAACACATTTTTAAGGTATACCTAATTTTGAATATATTAAAGACATAAAAGATACTAAAGCAAACTATGCTACTACCATGCATCTACCAAGACAATATATTCTATTACTGGTCCCAGTCATGAAGACCCATATTTTTATACATAGATTCTATAACTCCATTAAAGATACCTTTAAAAGTAAAACAGTCACTCAAATCAAATCTGAATAGGGATTTGTATGACTGGACACTACTCATTCATGGCTGCTTACATACACTCCTCTGCTGTGTCAGTTCAAAGCCTGTTATAAATTTTCTTTTCCACTGGTTCTCTCTAAAACACATAGCTTTCAAATCCAGCTGGCTTCACAGGGAAACACATGAAGAAGACATCAGCCATCAGCTGTTAATATGTAATTTAGCATGAAGGTGGTCAAGCAGCATCTAGCCTTCCATCACATAATGCATCCAGGATGTTAGGTTACAAAATAAATTTGCAAAGAGCAACAAACCCAGCACCCTCCAGACTAGCACTTGATCACATGGCTGGCAAGCAAGTGGGCAGTTTAAAATCCTAGAGGTAATCTCAGTTTCATCTTTTACTAATCTAATTAGCTTTAACCATTACTTTTGAATTTTTAACTGGTATTTCATATTGCACTCTATGAAAGTAAAGATGAGAAGCTTCTGAGCATAGATATATTGGAGAAAAATTACTATTTGGTGAAATTGTCACTGATTAAAAACAATTTCATCCAATTATAGATGAACCATATCCCTTAGGTTATTTTTACTCTCTCCTATAACGCTCAACTTGATTTTTCTACTTTCCAAACTTCCAATCTATTAACAGTAAAACAAGATTTGTAAATAATTATCAAGATACAATTGTGCAATTTTGATATACTATATATACTTTAGCAGAATTATATTTAAAGGCTGGTTCATCTGGAAATACTGGAGATCTCTTTTGTTCTGCACATAAACTAATGCTTAATGGCAGAGATTTGGAATAATGCAAGTTATATTTTGATTAATCTAGGTTTATACGTACGAACGTATATTAATGCCAGAAGAGAAACAAAAATAACTATCTGAATGACTGTGGTAAACCACAGCTAAGGTCTTTTCTTGACTTTTGAGCATCATTAGTATATTTCTACAAAGTAAGGATAACAGCAGCCCCCTTTCTGGCAAAATAGTGGCTTTTAATCTTACTTACTAGGAGTAATTTAATTACAACTGTTTATTTAATTTTCTATAAAAATTACTAAAGAGAGCACTGGCGCTACTTAATTAGGAACTAGTTATACTTTCATTTCTGTTTCTCAATAAAAAATAAGAGCAGAAAGGGAAGAGAAATGTGAGTGGTTTAGAGCAGAGAACAAAAGAGAAATGATGGGAGAAGAAAGCAATTTAAAACTGGGATAAGTATGGAAGTATCAAATTTAGCACTGAAATATGGGGTTTCAAACTCTTTAAGTTATTGAAAATGTTGAAATATTCAAATTTATATGGCATACTGTTCATAGTTTTATTTATAATTATGAAGAGGTCATCTACTCTAAAAAAAGGCATTATAAATTTCTGCTAATAGTAATTATCTTCACAGTCAGGTGACTAATTTGAACTCCGCAACCCAAACCACTTTTAAAAAACTATTATTTATATGTCAATGAAAGACAAAGAAAAGAGATGCAAATGTGCTGTCTCTTTATGATTATAGGAGACTTTTTTTTTAACTAGGCCTTTAGAACACAGTTAACCACCAGGTACTTTGTAATCACTATTTTAAAACATAACATTACATTTCTCCCATTTTCTTTCTTCTCACTGAATTCCTACCAAATAGAAAATAAAAATTCCTGTCTACTCCAACAGCAGCAGCAATGCCTTTTCATCCTCTGTCCGTACATACCTACTATGAACTTCATATAAATGAGAAAGATCTTCAATATTTCAAACAAGACTAGAGTGAGTAAATACTCGCAGAAATCTCTAAGTTCAAGGTTCCAAAGTACAAACAGCTGAAATTGCAATGTCTTAGTCAAAGGAGAGAAATTTTACATTAGAAAAGCTGCTGAAACTGAAGCCCAACATTACAGGACTCCTTTTAGATGCAAGATTAGGATACTCTTGCAGTACCTGAACACTTAACATTTAAATCGTAGGTAGCACTTCTGCTAAATTACAAAATAATGCATTCAGACAAGCAGTACCTCTCCTCACTGTTCTCCATTAGGTTAGGAAAGGCATCAAAACTGAGCAGCAACTTTATAGCATCAAGGTAGCCATTGTTACAGAGCCAGTGCAAGGCAGTTCTTCCCTGTAAACAATAGAAACAGAACAAAAATAAGCATTATCCCCAAACTTTATCACGCCACAATAAAAGTCATAAATCATGGTGTAATTCAATGCTTTTCTGGACATGAAGCACAAACTAGTTCTTCTAAATAAACTTCTTTATTAAAATAAGAAGAATACAGCACTTAATTTTTTTTTTTTTAACAAGATTACAACACTAGTGCTTTTTCACCTAAATCAGCTGAAAAGCAGCATTAGGAGACTAGTTCTAGAGTTGTTTTCTTTGCAAAAGAAAGAACTCATAATGAAAACCACTTCTCCATTACTTGGAATTATCTATGCCCTACAAAGAATAACTACAGAAAAGTTTAACAAATTGGATGAAGCTCTTTCAACTGATGACGTTCTACAGGCTTCCGAGAAATTATGTCATATAAGAAAGAGATCTGTTATAGGTTGCACAATTACTCTGGCTCCTACTTTCACCTACTTCTTGAATAATGGCACAAAAGAACATACAACCTAGTCAGTGTTTTTTGGTGTTGTTTTTTTTTTTTTTTTAACCTGGACACAGTATACATATATGGATACTTATGTGGATAAGTAATTGAAACAGTTCTTGTGCCATCTCACTTGCAATATCTTACTTTCTTGCTTGCTGTGTCTCTGTGCTGAAGAAAGTCATTATAGACTATAAAATCACATTCCTACGTCAGCTACTAATAAGGAATTATAGAAGTTAAGAAATCATATTATTAATATGACTCCTTGTATAATCACACTTTGATAAGGAAAAATCAAAAGTCATATGGACAAATACAAATCTTCAATTCATGCTGTATAATAAATACTACTTTTCATACAAGATTTTTGAAGTGGAGGCAGCAAAGATGCTTCTATGTCCCAGAAAAGAGAATGACCTAGAAGAAAAGAAATATATTTTGATTTATGGTTATTCTAAAGTTAGTGAAGAACTACATACCTCTTTATCCTGGATATTTGGATCTGCATTGTTTTCCAGTAACACTACCATGCAGTTAATGTAACCTCCATAAGCAGCACACTGCAGAGGTGTTCTACCTGCATAATCTTGCACGTTAGGGTTGATTTTATTTTCTATCAAGATTTGGCACACATCAGCATTTCCTCCCAGAGCTGCCCAGTGAAGAGGTGAATGGCCATCTTGGTCAACCAAATCCACTCTTGCACCTCCTGAAACAACAACAAATACATTTTTTGAGCATAAAAACAAAACACTTTTGAATGCTAAGAAAAGAATAAGTTTATATTCAACTAGAACTTATTTGGTAAAATGACAGTTCAGACAGGTATTTCTAAAAATAATTTGAATTTTGTTATGCAAATCCTTTCTGATGCTTTAGAATCTCCAGATTTATCAAATGCCCTTGAAAAACCTAGCCTTTACTTGTTTCAGGCCTATTAATTGTCAGCAAAACCTTTATTTGTCAACAAGAAAAATACTTTTAAAAACTGGACTTCAGATTAAATCTGCTTTTAAATCTCTAATGCAGGCAAGATAACATATTTACAGTGTAAGAATAACTTTTGGAAAAGGCTTAATTTTTTTCTTAATTCAAGCATGCCAAAGCTCTTTAATGCAGACAACAAATTCCTCTGTCTTCTTGCAAGATGTAAAAAGTCTGTACAAAAATAAAACTCCACAAATACAAAAGCTTGAACCAACCCGCAAGAATGACTGTCTATACCATAAAATATATAATTAAACATAACTCAGTTATGTTTACAAGGTTCTTCCACACACAAAAGCTAAATGGCACAGGGAGTGGGAAGAAGAGCTGAACAGGAGGTTAAAATATGCCCAGCAAATCATGAAGGGAAGCAGATTTTTCAGTAAGAAAAGATGGTTGATGGAAAACTTGCAACTTTTTAGCCTGTGTACTTCATTTGTCCATAAACGGGTCATGTCTGAAGTAGGAGGGAGATGTTTCCGGGAAGCTAAAATGACAGTTTTGCATTCAGGATGCCACTGTTGTTTCACCGTACTTCTTACACTTCAGCACATATTTTACAATTATCTAACACTGTGTACATTGTTAAATCCTATTTCTGTCTACAAATAAAATACTGCTTATAAAAACCAATCAGAGGAAAATATTCATGATGTAGGATTTTGATAGCTATCTGCATCAAAAAAAAAATTTATTTAAACAGTCCAAAAATCTTCAAAGCAGCCTAAAAATGCTTTCTCACAAAAGTGAAGAAAGCTTAATTTGGTCTTTTTGGTGAAGAAAAAAAAAAAAAAAAGAAAGAAAAACAATGATCTGCTGGGGGCAAGTTTGGTTTGAGAGACTAGAATGTACTTGCAAAGGCCTGAGCAGAAATGAGCTGTGAAAAGAACTCTCCCGATTTTGGAAGTTTTATATTTAACACTTATTTTGCACAACGATCTGATAATCTTTTACATTTACTTGTGCTATCCCACAAAGGATACTTACAGACAAAATCTGCTTTAGGGAAGCAATTTCCTACCCCCACCTCTTGCCCAGTTATCTGTTTATTTCCCAGTCCCACAGAGAGCAGCACCAGAACTCCGGGACTAGTTTGTAAAGCCATTAAGAGCTGACCTTTAATGAGTGTTTGTATCACCTCTTTGTGTCCCATCTCACAGGCTCGGAAAAGCGGGGTATGTTTCATGACATCCAGAGCATCTACCTGCGCGTTGTGCTCCAACAGCAATTTCACTGTGCTGACGTGGCCAGAAAGGGCAGCAGCGTGTAATGCTAGAAGAATTAAGGTGTAGGAAAAAGAAACCACAATACCATGAGCTTCGGAGGTTCACAATTGGAACAGTCAAAATAAAAATTCATTTCAACCATTTTGGTGGAAAAGGTACTTTTCAACCACAAGAAACTGAAGAATCCTAGCAACCAGTTATATAAAAACACTTTCTTGCTACATAAGCCATAAAAGCAGAATAACTGATAGCTCTGAAACATGTTTCTAATTTGCACAAATGGAAATTTTAAGCTTAACGCTACCAAGGATTGGCTTATAGTGAGGATTTGGGGAAGATTAGCAGTTTCTGATTAAGAGAATATTACACTATTTACTTCTGCCTCTGTTCTCTGGCATTTCTGAGACTCCCCATCACCAGTGAAAGAAAGCTTTAATTATTTTTTTGATGTTTTCCAGAAAAAAAACCCTTTTTTTTCTTTCAAATAAACAAAGTTGTCTCAACCAAAAGTAACTACAGGTAACCACCCAGCTGCTCCCGCTCCTCCCTCAGCCTTTTTGGAAAACATTTTACACAAAATTTTGTACTAAGGCCATCATATCTTGCACAGTATCTCCAGCTCCCTGGTTTCTTCAGAAAAAATAAAGAGAGTACAAACCAGGTACTGCATTTTGTCTCATCCCTACAATTTACAATGTTCAGTTGAATGAAAACTATACTACTTCAGATACTCTAGAACTCAGAGTTGGAGAACTACACACAGCAGTGAGATTTCAAACCAATGGAGGGCATATATATTGGTGATTTCACTTACAATTTAGTTTCAAAATGCTTTGGATTATTTCCTATAGTCAGCAATCAAATCAGTCAATCTACATTCTCATACTGCCTTACATGTGGAATATCTTACAGATGACAAAACTCAAAATAATTTAGAATGAAACCACAAAACAGTGCAGTTCATAATTGTGCATTTAATAAAGTGAGTTCCTATATCCTCATGAAATTTCAGAGATATACATCCTTAGTGAGAATTGAGTGTGGTCAAGCCAGAAAAATGTGGGGCTGTTAACAGTACCTACACGTCTTGTTTTATGTACCTACATGTATTTGTTTAATGTTAAGACAGACAGGGTCAGGATCCAGCAGAGGTATTATACAGAAATGCACACCACGAAGGCCAACGAGAGAAGGAACTGCTTCTTGAACCATAGCCAGAATATCAAAACAGTCCGGCTTTTTGTATCTGCCAGCTACTGTGTAGCAGTGGTACCAGCTCTGCACACTTTATGAAACAGTAACCCAGCATAACCTGTTACACAGGCACTAATAAAATGCTCAGGTTGTTCACACTGTCCATGAACCTAATCCAGCTGAAGTGTGTTGCCATAAAACAGAGTCTCAAAATCAGTGATAGCAACTGGAACTGTGATACAGATGAATGAGGCACTGGGGTCACAGCCAGAGACACCATGAGAAGCGCTGCCTTAGTAATTGAAATCATGCTTTTGAGGTGACACTGATGTTTAACTGTTGCAGCTAAAAAGCACAGCGGTGCTCACCGAGCCCATGAAAAATAACTGCATCTGCAGCAGCCGTGCGAGTGGGTGGCTATCAGTAGAAATTCAACAAGAATGAGATCCCTGCCGCTTCGTACTTTGGGAAGGGCCTGGTTTTCATAGTTTGACCTCACAGTAAACTCTAGGTTCTGGTTTTTGTCCTGAATTTCTTATGAAACCAAAGGCAGTAAACCACTCCATCAGATGACACATGGGGTGTGTGTAACAATACAATAGAAAAAGAGCTGCTGTGTCAGCTTGGCTGGTTCTTCCCTCCTATCACTCATTCTGACGCAGGCATCTTGTTTCGCACTTTGTGCTCAATATTTTCTTGTAAGCCAAATTTTCTGTGATGGAGTCACGGTGACTGAAGAGATTCTTCAGCCAGCTGGTTACAATAGGTCCTTTGTTCCGCCGACAGACAGAGCCCTCTCCATTGTGCGCAATGACGGCAGAGCTATAAAGCTGCCCCTGTAATGCTCCTGCAGCGCTGATCTCTGAGAAGAGGGAAATTCCTTTCCCTTGGTGTCATTCTCCTACACAATACTGAGAGTCTGGATGTTCTAGCAAAGCTGAATGGAGGGCTTGCTCTTTTTTAAGTAAATGCAAAAAGGCTGCGTTAACGCAACATTATAACTGAGCTTAACTGAAACTCACACAAAAGTCAGAAAAACACAACCTTGAACTCTCCTCAGCAACTGTATCCCAGGCACGGTGGCATGTACGCTATTTTCTGCTAGTGCATAGTTTCCCATCCAAATGCAGCACCTCTTTTCCCTTACCAAAACTTGGGAATGATTAAGAACCTTTGTTTAAAAAAAAAAAAAAAAAAAAAAAAAAAAGAGAGTGATTTGCTGGTGAGCTTCCTTTAATGTTTACAGCTCACTATAATAAAGTCTATGCTACTGCACTTGCTTGCACAGTGGTTTAGTTCAGGTTGCTCGACAGCAAGCGGCAAACAGCACAGTTCCCCACTTTAAGACTATTCAGGTGTTCTCCACAACGGCACTTTAAAGTAAATGGAAAATCCATTCATTTCCTGGGATTAAAAGCCCTACAACAAAATCAAGATTAAAAAGTGATTGCATATCACTGCTACGGAAGGTTTAAGACTGAAAGATAATAAGCCCAACCACCTGAATTATTCAAGCATGAAACCCACACCTGAGTAATTTCAGAAACACAGTATGTGATTACTGTCTGCAAAGAAGAAAACCTTTTGTAAGGACGTTTGCACAGTAACTACAACATTACTCCACCTTAAGGTCTGAAACAAGTACTGTAAGCTATTTAAAAGGGAACTGTCAGGAAGTAGCAAATGTGACTGATTAAAGATGAAATGAGTACAATCATAGAATATATAGCTTTTAAAGTCATCAAACATGAAGACTGGTATTTTATTTGTTGCAGTATCTCTTAAACCCCAAAATTACAAAGTACCACAACTTGGAAAGACTGATTATTTTTCTGTGTACTAAATTGTGAGAAAAGCAAAAATTTAGCAAGAATTTAAATAGAATTTTATGTTAAGTGTATTTTGCTTTTTGTTGAGGCCCAGCATATTACCAAAATCATGAAACTAATTTTTAATATGAAAATAATATTCATGCATACTATGTTTCAAATCCTGAACCACATAACCCTGACACTGCATTTATTTACCATTTGTATGTTATTCTAAGTGCAGTCTGAAAAGAGGAAAGCTGCTAAATTCATATCTTTATTTCTTGGTTGGGATAAATCTACACTGCAAGTTTCCTAAATTTAACCATGGAGCTTAGGCTAGTTTACATATGTGTGCAGCCAAAAGATCATGCTTAAGTATACTTTAAAACAAATACATGAAAATTTATATAAACAAACACTGCAATATACATTCTTGTCTGTTTCAAATAACAGTTTTCAGGAGAAATGCCCTTTATTGTATTATTCATGGATGTGTGGTCTGACATCGGCTTGACTGTCATTTTACTACTTCTTATACATAGGGATACAGTTTTGCACTTAACATCTAACATTGTGACCTGGCTGTGTGTGCTACTGGGTAGTTCCTGACCTCCTCCTACACAGTTTACTGTTTGAAGCCCCTTGCTATCAAACCCCTCCAATGTATGCCCAATATATCCACAATCTCCTCTTTTTTATACATAATACATAAACACTTTGACACCTGTCAGAACTGTTATCCTGTTTTTATTGAAAACACTATGTAAGTACAATGTTTCTACCCCAAAATCTTGTATTTTTTTCATGAAATGAGATAAATTCATAGATTATATAGGAAAGTTTGAATTTCATGACTTGCACGCCTGAATCCCGAATCACTGTGTTGCATACCTATCTTTTGCTCTGGGAAGATAACGGGATGATAAACTTGGGGGATATCAAGTTTGACTTACTTTTTGGACAACAGAAGTGCAATAGCTGTAATCTTTATTACACTATCTTTGCAAACAACTATGATACTTAAGATTTTCATGATGATAATTTAGCCACTTCACTGGTTAGTTTGCTCTATATTGTTTCAAAGCATGCATTTACTGGCAAACACATTTTAAGGGGCATTTTCAGGGAGGGTTTTTTATGCAATTATATTTCGTTCTATTCTTCAGAATCAGAACAGCTCCCCCTTTTCCAGGATCCAGATCTAGGTAGCAGCAAAGCAGTACTTCTTCCTGCTATATTTCAAATTAACTGATCCAATGCACGAAGAAAAAGTTTGTTTCCTTCCCACAATAAGGCAAAGAATTGACTCACACACATAATTAAACTAATGCAGAAATATTTTCAGGATTAAAGCACACATCCACGAAAAGACTAATATAGCTTCTAACAGTGTTTTTGTTTGGTGGAAATCACACTGACCAGAAATGTCCAGTGGCTCTTTACTGTAAAGCATCTTACCTGTGCCAGCGTATTTGTCTGTCATATTGATATCAATATCCAATTTTAAAGTCAGCATAGTCCTAATGACATCATCACTGCCTTTGCCGGCTGCCCACATGAAGGATGTTCTTCCCTCAAGATCTGAGTCATCTTTTACAGAAGGATGTTTCAAAAATACTTCAACTGTTTCCTGAAAAGAAATGCTGTTGAAATTAACATTAAAAGGAATCTGTAACAACAAGAAACTACTGTGTCTCATTTAGCTGTTTATGAAGCAAATTGAAGATTTGTTTTTCCTTTTTCATGTTTATAAAGAGTAATAGCAAGAGCACTGTATTTTCTGCTATGCCTTTTTCCTCACCAATAATCATAGTGCATCCTTAACTAGGAGTTTAACACTGTCATTTATTTCATAATTTTTTCTTTTTAGTGTCAAACATCATGTGTTCATCTTAATGAAGAAAAAGACACCGAAGTCACTGAGAAGAAAGAAATGGGAAAAATATTACTGGTTTATCAAAATGTTACTGTAATACAATGATGATAAAAATCACAGAATCATTTAGGTTGGAAAAGACCACTGAGATCATCAAGTCCAACCTTTCACCAAGCACCACCCTGTCAACCAGACCATAGCACTGAGCACCACATCCAGTCTTTCCTTAAACACCTCCCGGGACGGTGCTTCCACCACATCCCTGCACATTCCAATGTCCACTCATCCTTTCTGTGAAGAAATTCCTCCTAATGTCCAAACAGAACCTCCTCTGAAAATAATGTCCCTTTGAAATATTCTCCCAACATAATTTTTTCTCCCATTATAAATATAACTGCACCTGTAAATATTTTACTTTGTCAAACCCTAATAATTACACTATTAAAAAAAAAAGTACTTTTGGGGCAACATAGATATATTTCCTAATATTTAATAATATCAACAGGCTCCTAATTACTGAAATATTATAAATCAGAAAAGATTAAGCAAATCTTTACACCAGAGTCCAGCCTTTCCTCTGCAACTGTTACAGTAAAATTTCTATTTAAATCAAAGCAAAAAGATTTATTTCTTCAAATGTTGTGTTTGTGTTAAGCTCTCAGTAAACAAGTCCACTTGTTTAACGTGCTGCTAAATTCTTAATAAGTCACACAGGAAAGGAAGGGAGAGAAAACTACAAACGCTAGAAAAAGAATAAGGGGAAGACTTTCCCTTTTCTATCTAATGCCTTAAAAAGGCTGTGTGTTTAACAGCTGGAAAACATCTCTTAAGAGTCACTGATAGGCTAGCCAATAAAAACTGAAAAAAACCCCAGGTTTCATTATTTTATTTTATATTGATATTTTAGTATTAACACTATTTTAGCCTTTTCCCTCTGTGACCTCAAAATAGATCTATCGCTGCTCTGGATAAGATGAGAATTTCTTGTCTATAAGGAATTAAATGCTAATAATCACAAAGGTGCTTAAATGCCTAAGTACTATTGATTAGCTTGGATTTTTTTTTTTTTACTAAAACTTATAATTTCATCCCTCTAAAGAAATAGAAAATTTCTCATTTATCTTAGGTTAATATGATCTGAGATCCTTACAGCTTTGTGAATCTGAGTCTGAACTATCAGTTTATTGTACAAAGGTCCAGCCAGAAACAATGAGAAATGGAAGCATTAAGCCTTCCACACAAACCAGCATGTGTTTAAAGCTCTGTGGCCACCACTACACCACAGACACAAATGGCTTCTCATTAGGGCAGCAACTCAGCCCCCTACCAATACTCTGCACTGCTTGAAATCCTGCAAAGCAAAAAGCACCGTGGAGGCTGCACTTCTTCAATACCAAGGCACGCATTCGAAAAAATACAAATTAGTAATTTTATTTTTTCCTTTAAGTTTTAGCCAAGCAGTGTTTCTTTCCACTGCTCTTTCCTTCCTACTGTTTATAACTGGAAAAAGTTGAAGAAAATCCCACAGTGCTATTACCGTTATTTTCCAAAATAAAGTTATCAGAATTTGAAAGTAAAATGAAATTAAATTTCAACAGGATGATTAAGAACTCGGAAAATAGAAGTATCAGTCAGCTTAATTCTATATGTCTTTTGCTATGAAAGATCACATGTATTTTAGCACTATCAAAAAAATTGGAGAAAAAAACCATAAAAAAACAACGAAGCTGAAAACCAACAGTAAAGGATAGAGGTAAACCTGTATCACTTCATTTTGTGCTATCAAGAAACTCTGAAAAATAGTAAACATTATTTTTGAATATTTAAAAATACGATGGGGTATCCACATTTCATTTACTAGATCTATCTATATGAGTATGTGAATGGAAAATACATTGCTTTGGACACTTTTGGAAAAAACTCAGAAAAAAATATATCTAGCCCTGCATTCTGCATACTGAAGTCCATACAAATAGAGCATCTTCCTTCACACATGATTTTAAAAAGAGATGTTTATCTGTGTGTTCTGTGGGATACCTACACCATCTAAATTTCAGGCAACCTATTTGGGTGGTTATATTAGGTAACTTTTCTTCTAGAACTTTTCCTGTCTGTAGTAAGTGGGGATAAGTTAGTCTTAGGGAACAAATTCTTCACATAAATTAAGACTTAGCTAAATATCTTCAGTCTTAAAAAAACCTAAAAATGTCATATAATAGTAAGTAACCATCAGAAAAACAGAAGAACAAAATACCGAAGCAAATAAAACTGAAAGCCATGCAAATATTTACAACAAACACAAAAGAACAAACTTTCTTGTTGTTAGGGACTAAGGACCATAACATTTTAACTGATACACCACACCTATCCAAACTTGGGCAGACTGAATAGAACAGCAATGTGAATCTCGAACTGTAAATACAGAGTTGTTACTCTGTATGCCAGAACACGGACGTGTCTCCACTCGGTTACATAACTACGTGTATGGAACACGGTGGTGGGAACTACTCAATGATATACATATAATGGAGGAAAAAAAAAAGGCAAATAGTGGTGCTCTGAAACAACTGGACCAGAAAAAACAGGCTCCAGATATAATCTAGGCAGGGGCTCTTGAATATGTCTCCAGATAAAAGAGGCTTGTAGATCCAAATGAAACTCTCCTGTTTGATTCTTCATGTAAGATGGGAAACAGTACATTCATTGTAAGTAGAAAAGATTACTAAAGAACATCTGATTCCACCACGTACTTACTTTTTCATAAAAAATCTAAATGATATTATAGTTTGGCTGTCTGATGGTATAAAAAGGCAGCAACATAATGAATATGTTTCAGTCAACTGAATCAAGCCCAGAAAAAGAAAGCCAGTGTGAAAAATAATTTTTTAGGAGTGTATGAATATAGAAAAGAAAAGAAAAAAGATAAAAGAATGCAGAGATAATCACCAGATGGTGAATAAAAACATTCTGTCTTTCTGTGATTAACTCACACTTGAAAGAGAGGCTTTTACAACACAAATACTTTAGGTGTGTGAGTTAGACACAAATTGTCTATTGTTAGACACAATAGGAAATAACCAGCATCAACAATCAATTCTCTAAAAAAGTAAAAATTATACACAAAAATATACTTGAACAAAAGTCTGAATTTAAAAAATATCTGGATAGTCTTACTAAAGACCACCTCCAAAAATACCCCACCAAACCCCCCAAACTCACTCTCACAAGGAAGGTGTCATCTGTAGTATTAATAGACATTGGTCAGTTCCCTCTTTCAGTTGTACTTCTGGATGTGTTAACCTCAATTTTCTCAAAGGCATTAAAATTTTCTTTGTTTCATGGAATTAACATAAGGTATGCAAGAAAGACTTAAATTAGTATCCCTGTTAAGAAAATCTTGCATTATGGACCACATAACTACATTAATTAGGCACTAAATAACCCTTTTTATAAAGGAAGGTTATGAAAACTGTGAGAGGCAGAGGAGCTTGAGAAAAGCTTTCTTAAATTCCAGCACTTGAGAACTATTTCTGTAACATCTACGACCAGCAATCATTAAACTGCTGAGTTTCATACTTGGTTGTACTGCATCTGATCTTGCTCTGGGAAAAAAATACCTATTATACCAAAGTAAGAATTAGGCTGTCTGAGAAACCAATTTTCTTTGTTGCTTGAATTAAAAAAAAAAAAAATTAAAAACTTTTAAAAATATAGTGTTCCTGAAGAATTATGATAAAAGTTACTCAACTCTTCAGCCAGGCTTTATGAGGCAACAGCTCACTCACAATACCAAATATTCATAAGTTAATCACTTTCTTGAATGCAAAGACTGGTTTGACTGGTATTGCAGCAGCTGTGCAAATACTCATACAGGTCATCTTACTCTAAATACTGCTTATAACTGCTTAGATTTTGCTATAATGAGCCTTAAAAAGTGAAAGGACTGTAAAAAAGTAGGTGCCATTTTGCTTTCTATTGAAGCACCTGAATGACTATTGTCTGTTCTGATGCAAATGTATAGCTCAAAGGGCCTTTCTTTGTACAGCAAGTTAGTTTTTTTTTAAATCTATTTTTACTAATTTGAAATTAACCACATTTATATCACATAACATAGGAAAAGTCTGAATTGAACTCATGCCAACAACACTGTGTTTATGAGATTTCAAAACCAAAACTTTTCACAAACTTTGTAACACTATAAATATTTCAGCAAAATACATTTACCTCACATATAAGGTATGTGCTACTTACAGCAAAGTTGCTCTGTGCTGCATAATGTAGGGGTGTTGCACCTTGACTATCAGATGGGATTGTTCCAAACTTATTTCTTTCCAGTAAGAGATGGACAATCTGTGCATGACCTGAGAAAAATAACGTAATAAAACCAGAGAAATATAAACTCCTAAAGTTAAACACCTCAGTATTTAAAAAAAACCAAAAAACCACAACAAAACAAACCCAAACAAAACAAGAAAATGAACAGACTTCAATAAATAATAGTACATTTGTGTTGCAGCCATTATAGTCTAAACATAAGAGAGAAACATGAGACTATTAAGCCTGGCATGCACTTTCTTCCCAAGAGTGCTGCAATGCCATACTCTGTATTCTCATTTTTAGAGGGCATCTGTAAATCAGAAACCAGCAGCAGCTGGCCAGACAACTATGATATTACCTTTCCAATGAATTAGTTGAATTTTTCCAGAAAATGCTTATGATAATTCAGTTGGGACACTGAATTTGAGTGACAGGCCAGTCAGAAGCAGTAAAGTGAGCACAGACTGATGACGACGAGCGTTTGTCCATTATTTGTATATTAAAATACAGGCTAAACTAACACTGACGATTTAATCATAGGCCACATTGTTTTACAGAAATCAAGTGTAAATTCTTTACCTAGGTTTTGCTTAACCAAAATTTCAACTGAAAATATGTATCAGAATCTGGAGGTGAGTCTACTACTAGGTACCATAAACAACAAACTCAAACACAACTCCTTCCATCAAAACAGATTAGAATATTTTCAGATTAAAATCACAGGGCTTTTGAGGGATGGGTAAAACTTATATTCACTTCACAGACAGAAAAACAAAGAGAGTATAGTATATCGCTACTAAAGTCAACTGATCCATTCATATGCTTGCTTGAAAGCATAAAAAGAAGAGATGTAATGTTGCTAAGCTCTTCCCACCTGAAGACCATAAGAAGTAAATTGAGGTGCACTGGGAGAAGTTGATATGGAGTGCAATTCTAGCAGGAAAACCATAGGAGCACTGAGCCTGAAAAAAAGGTTGCCTGAACTTTCAGGACAGACAAGTAGAAAAAGGGAACTTAACTCTGTAATCAGGACAGGAGGCCTAGCTAAATCATCTATGGGAAAGAAGGCTTGAGGGAGTGGAAAAAAAAATTGTATTGGGTGCAACAGTAAATAAATTAGTGCAAAGATGGATCTCACTTGGGCATTAATGTAAGCATTAAAACTCATTTCTTGAAGTCGAGAACTGTTGCTTTGATAGAACTTCTATTTAGAAGAGATGTAACTTGGCTGAGATTTTATTTACACAAAAGGAAAGATAACAGGAGCAACAATATCCTAAGAT